>NW_020955575.1:1156818-1269867 GCF_003031625.1 Empidonax traillii
CGACATTGTATGAGAGTATGACAAACAAGCAAAAGTACAAAACAGTCCTGTTTAGAGCTGGCAAGACTCCAGATGGAATACTGAGCAGAGTATTGGGCATTTATTTCAAGTAAAATATTGGACAGAAGAGACAAACAAAGCCAATCATAAATCTAAAAGTCAGGAAATATTGAAATATTTGAAAGGAAATATCAAATGACCTGTCTTATCTTAAGCCAAGAGGAAGGCTTATGAAATGAATGCAGAAGGGAGAAGGGAAGCATATATGTGTATTTATATAAACTTATATTTATTTATGCATGAGAATACTCGTATGTATGTGTGTGTGCAGATACAGGCCACTGCAAAGAGAAAGGAAAATTTGTTTTCTGACTTCAGTCAAAAGGACGAAAAGTCATGCAGAAGGAAAAATATTAAGTGATAAGTAATGTAAAGAGATTCTCATACTATTGATAACAAAATAGACTGATTGGTGATATTATTAAGTCTCCACTACTGGTCATCTTTAAAAAAAATTAGGGTAAATGTATTCCATATTGGCATAGGCTTACTCACTTAAGTCTTAGGGAGGAAATGAAGTGGAGTTTCTTCAGGCTCCCACTTCTATTGGGCATAGAAACCTTCTAATAACTGGAGTTAGCTATGTCCTCTATTTTTCTATTGCTAGCAGATTTATGGCTGTTCCCACACAATTTTTTTCTGTAGCAATATTAGTCATTTGTTAGGATTAGACATCTTCAGGAATGAAAAATTAATGGTTTTCTGTTTCCTGAAAACTAACAAAACAAAACCAACAAAATATATATTGTTAGTATGTCCTGTACATCTTTCCATTAAAAATACTCAAAAAATTTATTTCTAATAGAAAAAATTAAAAAGTTCAGAAATAAAAGAACTTATATGTAAAAATTGGAAGTATGTTTATAGACTCTAAAGCTAAGGTTCGAGCCTTAAAATATACCTCAATACAAATCATAAAGTCAAGTAAGTTAACAAATTCTTAATAGACTATGTACACTACAGAAGAGTGAGTGAGAACAAGATGCAAGGATATTACATTTCTGCAAGTATGATTATGTAGGTTTAAAGCTCAGATTCAAGTTATAAATTTGCAGAATTTCTAGTTATCATCTGCTGCTTCAGCAATCTATAAAATCAGGCAAAGTTGGGTTTTTTTCTCCATTTTGTCCACCTTTTGCTCCATCCCCACCATGGTTTTTCTCCTTTCTGCTTCTTACTTTTGGCTGTAAATTTAATATTTCTGAGATCTCTAGTCCTCTGTCAAATTCAATTGACATTGCAATTGATATTACAATTGTCAACTGACAGCAAGACTTTTCAGTAAAAAGTTGCTGGAAAGAGATACAAAGGTACGCACAGTGAAGCACGTTCCTGAAGTGGTCTTCCATTGGAAAGGTCATGCCTGGGTTCTCAAGTTTTCTGCTTAAAGAATTCTTACATTCCACCTGTATTATTCTTGGGACCTAAATAGTTAACAGAAATTCAGACAGTCACAAAATTAGATTGCAATTACTGATATTTATTTAGAGGATGAGTATAGAATTCACCAACTTTTGTATGTATCCGTTTAACGAACCTTTTCAGTAAAGGATATTTGTACATACCACATTGTTTTTCATGCAATTCTTTGCACTGATTAATAAGATACTATTCTTCCCTCTGTAGTCTGGTGTCTCAGTCATCTCATGAGGCTTAGCACAGGTTTGCTTTTTTCTCGTGGATGGGTTCACATGAGTTAATAGAGATTAGGCATTTTCTTTTATATGTCTTCTCCAGAAGAGAACAAATGGAAGGCTGTTGGGTGCATGCATCTAACTTTTGTTTCTCTAATTAGGGAACTTTTGCGTCACTATAATGCTACATCTGTGACTCCTTTGAATTCCCAGTGGCTGTGTATATCTTAAGGAGATGATCTCACTCCAGAAGCAAAGCATTTTGCCATTTATTTGGGAGAAAGGTTCTTCTACTAAATACCACCAGCAGATGAAGCTGTAAAATTTTTAACATGTAAATTACAGTAGAAGCAATGTCACAAATTTTTTTCACTGCTGTGAAATGCTTTTCTTTAGTCATGGAAATACTGACAACAAAAACTTCAAAATACAAAAATGGATAATGGAAACCAGAAGCTGATCTCCCTGCCTTAAGAGCAATTTATCAAATACTCCTCTTTCCCATTTCAAACCAAAGCCCAGAGCTGTCATCTCTCACCCATTAAAATAAAAAAAAAATAAAAAATAAAATAAAAAAATAAAAAAAATAAAAAAAAAAACACTGGAGAAGAGACAATTGAACATAATTTTGAAATACAGTTTTAAAGTGGATGCAAGTAGAGTAGAAACATTTTCTTCCCATGCTATGAAGTTTCCTAGATTCATAAGTTATGAGGTAAAATGAATCCACCTTTTCCTTTTTTTTCTTGGTGATTATAACCAGGAGGTCTCAATGTGCCAGTATTACTTTCGAGTCTTAAGTAACCAAAAGGAAGGTTAAACAAATAAGTTGTTCCATGCAAAGTCACCTAGGAGGCAAACTAGAATATCAAAGTTAGATATTAGTTGCAAAAGTGTTAGTTAATAAAATGTCCACAGTCTATGTCCTGTCCCTAAATCTGAGTGGCATGGAACAGACCACATCTTCACAGCAAAGCTGTCTTATCAGCCAGTCTGTATGACCTCGTTGGAAAGATCTATGGACCATGCTATTTCCTGAACAGCGCTCAAGCATTACCAGTGTTTGTTGGTGTGTAGCAGAAACTGAGCCAAGGTTCATGGCATGCTTTTAAGCAGAACTAATGTTCACAGGACACCGCTGAAGTGCCTGGGTCTGTTAATTTATTGGTATAGTCATAGCCCTTGCATCCCATTACAAAGCATTAAACATTAGGTTATCTTACCCAGAAGTAAATCTGTGAAGTAATATAAATAACTGGTTCATACATCAGAGTTCTAACTAGTAAATAGAATTTGCAGGTATAGAAGTATCACCTAATATTTCTCCAGCTTGAGAAAGTTTCTCTGAACCTGACTTTTATGCTGGACATAATGCAATATGTAGAAATTTTCTCTTCACTGAAAGTTTTGTGCTGGGTGATTCTTATTCTATTCTCACAAACTGATCATAAGACGCAACAACGGTGGGGGTTTTGTTTGGTTTTTTTCATGATGAAGGGAGTGTTTTGTGTTACTTCTGATAAATAAATCTAACAAATATAAACACAACATAATGCAGCTTTATTCCAGCTTTTATTTTGAATATGTAGCAAATCTGGCTCACTATCAAGCTTGATAATTACTGTCAAGCTTGATTTTTATTTCAGTGTTAGTTCAGTTGTAGAAATTGTAAAAAAAAAAAAAAATATTAAATATATTAAATATATAACACTACAATTATTTTGGTAAGAACTCCCAGCTAACACACATCAGAACCTTGCTTCAAAAAAAGTCACAGTTGCTTTGGCTATTATTTTGTGAAAGTCTAGACTGTGTTGTTTTGTGAAGTGTGCAATTTTTTCCACATATTTTAATTGTGATAGTTCAGCTGGCAAAACTTATAAGCATGGATCATGGTTAAGAGGGAGACAGGAGACCAAACAGTCCTGTTGTAGGTACCAGCTACAGAGTGATTGCGTTGACGTCAATAAGAACAGGAAACTGCTAAAGCAAAAGAACACAGATTTAGAAATTAAATCCATACGATAAATTCCATGCAATCTTGAACAGCAGATGAGACACAAGAAGCCAAAAATGTAAAATGCAAATCTTTGGGATGAAAATGGGAGGTCTCTTCCTAGCATTACTTGAAGTGACCCTGCCCCCCCATACCAAAAAACCTCAGGCTGACAGTGTGTAGGATGTTTGGAAAATGTAATGCATGATGAAGAAAGTAGTCCAGAGAAACAAAAAAATACTGAAATGCTTAGAGACATTCAGCCAAAAGACAAATGAGTTAAAAATAAGAAAAGGACATCCAGTTTAAGGAAAGATTAAGCAAGAATGTAGAAAACCAACAGGGAGGACAAGGAGAAAGAAGGAGTATGAGTTGCATGATTCTGTAAGAGGCATTTCAGAGAGCAGCATCAGTGCATGAGAATGGCAGGAACTAGTTTGGAAGTAGTCCAGATCAACTTGGGAAAAAGAAATTTGAGACAAAAGCTATAATGAGCATGTTAAGCGAGCTTACAACCAAAAGGCAGGGCATTCCTAGGGTGCCTAAAACTAAAAGGAGAAAGCTTAGGGGAAAACTGTGTGAATGTTAAAGGCTAAGAAACAGCAAGAAGGTCCAAATGAACAGGATATGCTGTAAGACCAAGCTGTACAAGGGCAGAACTGAACAGATTACAGGAAAATAAATATACCTTTCTGTCTTTCTGCAAGCAAAGATTATGAACCAAGTTACATTAATTATTGCTCTGTAATGTGAATGATTCGTGAAGTAAAAACATCCTTTTTTCTTAGCATGCAGGGAGAAGTTCTGGCATAACAAAGCAATGTGAGGGGCACTAAGCTGTTTTCCGGACAAAGCAGAGACTAAAGCAGCTGTCATGGGACTGTAGGATGACCTCCTCTGAGACTGGACTAGCTGCTAGTTTAAAGCACCCACTGGGTGGTTGCTTATTAGTGAATGTGTGTTCTTTTCTGTGCATCTAGGTAAATCTATTCTTTTTCTGTTTAAATATCATCATTGTTTCTACAAAAAAAAAAAAGCTAAATCTATTAATAAAAGTAGTATACTCTCTTTAAGGGAGGATAACCACTTTTACAAGACATAAAAGTGATTTGCCTACTTTTATTTGCATTTCTGTATTCTATTTCAATACCTTTAATGAAATTAGTCAAAAGCTCTTTCTGCTGCATTGCTCGGAGGGAAATGTAGGAACACAGAGGGAAGCAGTGAGGCCCTGAGAACAGCAGGAATAGGAACAGAGCTTACATAGCAGGTTACAAGGCCCCAGGAGTGCCTCCTCATGAATGCAGCATGGCTGGTACGAAGCAGGTTGAGAGGCTGTCAGCTTGAAGAATGAGTGAGCCTAGGGACAGTCACTTAAGTTAAATGCCGGAGAAGCCATTAGCTGCAAAGCTCTTGAGTTTCTCCTGCCAGGAGTAAAGGAAGGATGGGAACTAATCCTTGCACAGATATCCTACAATCAGAACTTGATTTCCCATAGATCTTTTACACTTAGCAGGCATTGCTCCCTCAGCTTATCCAGAAATATCTTCTCCCTCTTTATTTCCCCCTGCTCACTTGCATTCTTCTCTTGACCTTCACCCCAGCACAAAATGTCTCTTTCAGAGCTATGCACAGTCATAGTGTCTGAGGACTATTTAGGGGAGAAAAAATACATTTGTTGCAATAAAGTGTATTTCTCTCCTCACCCACCCCCCAAAAATTAAAATATGAGTGCTACATTGTATTCCACAAATATCCTTGTGAATATAAGTAAGAGAGTATGTAAGGGGAGAAAAGCCAGATAGCTGGCTGAGAAAATTTTTCTGAAACACATTTTCTGATCAGTTAGTCAGTATAAAAAGATAAAACTGTTCATCTGCATGCACCCTTACATAAAAAAAAAAAAAATAGAACCCTTTTACATTACTACGCAGTGTTATGGGTCAGCTTCCAACTTCAAATACACACCTCCACATTTCTTGAAAATTTCCAACACAACAACAAAGCCATATGTTTGGAGATGCACAGAAATACTAAGCTGGAATTAGAATATGATCCTTAATGCCTCAAGTACGTCAAACAAACTATGTTCATTGTGGCTAAACACCATCTGAAAATAATTCTGAACTGAGGTAAGACTGCATGAGGACTTCCATACATTGGCATATGATGAATCTCACACTCAGGGTATGCTTACAGCATAAGTTTACTCCGTGTCCTTGTCTTCTGATGACAAAAAAACAACTTTTCACCTGCAATTCTCTGATGCAGGAAGAGTGAAAACTCAGTGATCATTCATGAGAGTAATGGCTCACTTGCATGAGTGTGAGTTTTACAAACTGACATCTCTCCATTAATTTCTGATTTGTTAGCAAGAGCTATACATGCAAAGTATCACCAGCTTACAATGCCTTTATCATCATCCTAAAGGCATTTGCAATAGCATAATTTCCTTCAACAAATAGTCTGAAGGCTGTATTGCCTTCTAGGTGTGTGCAAAATCTCATATTCTTAGCAGAAAATAAATAGGAATGCTATAACTGCTAAGCTGGTCACATGGAAAGGCTATATCAGAAAGTTGTCTCAAATTATGTCCAGTAATCAGTGTTCTGGGAAACAGCATGAGAATTAGACAGGCTGAGAGTGGCCGTTTCCTGGTATAGCATTTTAGCTTCCACATAGATGCATTACAATCTCTTTTGTTTGTTCAATTACAAAACTAGAAGTCTAATTAAAAACAATAAGAAGAAAATATTTTCCTTGAGTTTTTTGTTGTTGTTGTTGTTATTGTTTTGGTTTTTTTTTTTTTTAATAGAGTAGGTTTTTAGAATATAGAATTAAATAATTACAGAAGTTTTACATTTCTCCTCTCCCAATAAAGGTGGAACTTTCCATCTTTTGAAACTCTGTTTCATTTTCAAATCATTCTAACACAGATGTATTGACAAAGAAATGGAAGAGTGTTATTCACTGTACTCTGCTTCCTGTCATTCAACTGGGAAAATGTATGCAGCCCATCTAAGTTCTCCAATTTGGAGAAAATTTCAGATCAAGATAGAAGAGGGAAATAGGGAGAAGTGATATTTCTAATGTAAATAGGAATTCTTACCAAATAGATGAAAACATAAGAAGATTGTCAAGGATTTTTATTTTGTTTCTGATAATTTAGGTATTTTAACTACTGTAAATTTGGCAATTAAAAAGAAAATATATCTTACATTTTCCAATTCTCTTTTCAGCATATTATAAAGAGAATGTCAATCACTTTCATAAAACTTGTCTCAAGGGCCTTGTCTTCTGAAATATACTCTAATAGCACATCTTCACCACTCTTTTTGTCTCTGGTCCCAGTGAGGCATAGACAACAAAAAGCACACATCTACAGGAAGGAAGCATCCAGACTGTTCAAAATAACAGATGCTAGAAGTTTAAGATTAATAGAGAGGCATCATGAGTTTAGGCAGCTGATTGAATGGATTAGAAAAGGATTCTTTGGCCCAGGAATAAAGATGAACTCCAACATCCTCCAAATGTCCCTTACAGCCTTAACCGTTCCATGTTTCTGAGGAAGGGATTGTGGGCAACAATTATGGTCTTTGGGTTTTTTTAGAATTTTGTTTTCAATGTGTCAAATGACTCATAGAGTCAAATTCTACTTGAGATATCTGGCTACATATCTTTTTCTGTCTTGGAGAACTTTTCCATGTTCTGCCAAACTTAAGTATGCTTCGATGTTACAAAAAGAGAAATAGATCTTACAACCAAAACAGAAATTCCAAAGATGAATGTGAAAGCGTCTAGATAATGACAATGTCTTATGGTTAAACACCAGCTGGCAACTATGTATCATGCAGCCACTCACTCACAGTTCCCTCTTTCCACCAGTGGTGGGGAGGAGAATCAGAAAAAAAAGTTAAACTTGTGGGTTGAAATAAGAACAGTTTAAATATTGAAACAAAGTGAAATATATAATACTAATTAAAACAACAACAACAACAACATAATAATAATAAAGCCCAAGTTAGACAAGTGATGTACAATAAAATTGCTCACAACCCATTGACTGATGCCCAACTGAACCCCAAGCAGCGATTGGTCCATCCTGGCCAACTCCTCCCGGTTTATATACTGAGAAGGAATGGTAAGGAATAACCCTTTGCCCTGCTCTGGTCAGCTGTTCTGGCCATGCTCCCTCACACCTTATTGTGCACCTCCTCACTGGCAGGGCACAGAAAACTGAAAAGTCCTTTATTTAGAGTAATCACTACTTAGCAAGAATTTAAACATTAATGTTATCAACATTATTTTCATACTCCAAAACACTGCACTGCACCAGCTATTAGGAAGAAATCAACTCTATCTCAGCCAAACCCAGGACAGAGTGCTTTAAGCGAGCTCCAGCACACAAGTGTCAAATCAGAAAACATGCTGGGGCAGAAGAAAGATCATACAGTCCAGTAACAGAAAAAGCCTCTTTTAACTACTCTTCTGCTGGATTTAAGCTACCATATTCACAGAGTGTACTGCAAGGTACACTAACTGATTTTATCAAGTAAAAAGCAAACTCAATTGGGTATGGGTGGATGAAAAACAGCCACAATGCACAGAAACACTTCTTAAATGTGACAAGTGTTCTTGGTAGTCTTATGAAGATTTTATAATTTTCAGATACCAGAGAAAGAATTATCAAGTTTAAATGTAAAGCTGTACCAATATTTTTAGCATCACCTAACTTATCTTTATTCAAGTATAGTTCATCTTTTAGTGAAGGCACTATATTTCTACTTCATTATTTCAGTTTTTGGCTGACTTACAAGCAGAGCAAGTATACTTCCAAGTAAACTGCATCAGCTCTCTCAGCAGACAATATTATCAGAGGCTTTAGGTTTTGCACAATTTTTCATCAACAGTTAATTATTAACATTTAGCAAAGGGCAATAAGCATTACTTAATGATCTTTCATTCTAGAAAGATCATCTAAACAAAACATAATCTTGATTTCATGTAATGTAGGCTTCACCTTTGTATCCCATCAATTTGTAACTGAAGAATGAATGAACAGAAAATATGTATTTTGAACAAAAGGCTAATTTGCTAAAAGCAAAAAGACATGATATTTATGTGATCATTATTGCAGAAATAACATTCACAGTGAATATTGATAACATATTTTGTTGAAGAAACGGTTAAATACTAAGTACAGAGAATTATCTTTTAAGCAACTTCAGACTGACATTTTAGAAGTAGATACAAAATTATTAAATAAATAACAGGATATCTTTGGAAAGAGAAATATAATTTGTAAAGTAAGGGCAAAAGCATATAAATAGGAAAGTATGGAGAAATCCCAGATAATTTAAAGAAATAGTACCTGTACATAATAAAAACTATAGAGCTGAAATAAATCTACCTTAAACCTAGAAACTTTACTTCATTTCAGTTCAGGGGAATTCAGTTCTGAGGTAAGGTAATCTCTTTACAGAATAGTCCTTCATTTGCATGCTGTTGCCATGAGGCATTTATCTCCAGTCTTCTGTCTTGTGATCCCATATTTTGGGTTGTTTCACTGGTATATACCTATCCGCAGTCACAGCTTACAGAAATAACAACACAAGCAGTATTACTTAAAGCAAGAGACTCAATAGCCATTGATAAGGTGTAAGATTGGATGCCAACAAGCTGTAAAGTATAAACTCAATTACTCCTCAGATATGACATTATGCAAATCTTAGGAGATGTCCAGTAATTCAAATTTCCCCTTTTACATGGAGCTAATGCCTCAGATAATTCCATGAAGAATAAATGAGGTGTATGGTACTGACTGTTAGACATTTGATTTCCTTGCTTTATTGCCCTGAATTTTTGTTAAATACTAAATTTCTAATTTTTCCAAAGGTTTAAAGGAGAGAACAGAAAACTCATCAAGCTCTTCTTGATTTTTCCTTTTGAAGTATTTTTTTTTTTACAGTGTACCAAATAGGTAGAAAACTGAGTCCAAGTTTTATGCTGCTGTACACACAGCTGAAAGCCATTTTTTAATTGTGAGATGGAGTGACGAAGGACAATTAAATACCTATGTTTTTTATCATATCATACTCATTACCTCACAACATGAGAACTGGCTGTAGAAATGGACACTGAGGGCTCTGTCATGACAAAACCACACTGGTTTCAAGCACACTAGCTCTCTGTGCAAAGGACACTACTTTTCAGTGACAGTGAATGATATGCAAATGCCTAAATTTATAAAGCCAGCTTTATGTTTTCAATTACATACAGCATTTAATAATTAAAATTTTGTTAATCATTGAGTTCCCAGGTTTATTTGACTTCTCAAGTAAATAGGTTACCCATTACCTAAGCAAAATTATTTATCAGCCGAATCCCTAGTCATTCTACAGCTTTTATATTTGGCTTACTAGTGTGGACACCTGGAAGTTAATTCTCTCATCTCAGCCAAACCAAATACCTTTTTCCTATTGCTTGGCTTATTTGCAGACAAGGCCCCCAAGTGGTTCTGATTTCAAACACTCTTCTAATATATTGCTTTTTTTAGGGGAAAAGGAGGAGGTCGGGGTTTTTTTGATGATGGTGGTGGTCGTTTGGTTTGGGGTTTTAGGATGGGTTTTTTGGGGGGCTTTTTCATTTTTTTCCTTGCCCATCTCAGAATTTATCTTACTTATTTTAGGCAGTTACATTGACTTTGTCTTCCTTGAAATGGTTTTTTTTCACTGTTACCTGCCCATGTTCATTAGAAAGCATTATATTCCAGCATATCAAACCACAGAAATTGAGTCAGCTCCTGGAATAGTATGTATCAGGAGCAAAATTTTACAAACTTTCATGTCTCATTTGACAGATATCTCATTCACAGATCTTGGCAAAATGTTTATGTACTTTGAACCAGATGTAGGCATAAGTTTTTCCATCCATGTGGTACACTGTGTTATGAAAACTAGAGTGTCTATTCCCTACTTGACATCTCTTGCTTATGGAAAAGCCTAGAAATTACATTAACAGTAGCACAATCAAAAGTCCTCAGTGTTGGCAATGTCCAAAAAAGTACCTCCTGGACAGTCTCCATCTTCCAGCACACCATCCCATCTCACTCTACTGTTCTTGAGACTTTACTAGCATTGAGACTTGCCAGCATTACCCACCCACCTCTCCAATAGCTTTCTACTCTTGCCACAGCTAATTGGCTCTCTTATACTTATCCCCAGCCTAGAGCAGGATGAGTATATGTTTAGGTGAGAAAACTGGTGATTTTACCTGTGAGAATGATCCATGTAGCAACTAGTTTTGTAGCCCAGACCTCATGTTTTTATACTACAACCAGAAAACTAACCTGCCAATTTTCACCTTCACAGAAAATGTTTATGCATTTCATAGCTGTCTATGTGACAGATGCTGTGATTTCCCTGACTCCATCTGTTTCTGCTGCTGACTTAGACGCCCACTAGTGATAAGAGGTGTCAGCTTTCTCATCAGAGAAGTTGTCTTTACTGTAGTAGCATGCAGAAGTCAAATGGGATGAAATCATCTGAAAACTGTATTACTCTGATGTACAGAGCAATTGTTCCAGACATATAACCATCTTCCTGAAGGCAAACTTCAAAAATTCATTCCTTCCTCCGGAACAGGCAACTGGGCAGTTACACATTTTTTTCTCTCTGTAGCCTTATTGTAGCAACTGGAGCTGCATGTAATGTCATGTCAAGGTAGTTGAGTTATTCATTGCAGATTAGATTCTCTGATGAATTTCACCATTTTCTGAAAAATAAATTATTCAAGACTGCATTAGATGAACAGATCTAATTTCAGGTACAAGTGTTCTATAAATTTTATTTTTTCCCCTTTTTGAGAATCTCACACTCTAGTAACTCCATATTTGAAAGATAAGAATAAATCTATGACTCACACCTTAAACATCATGATTTAAAGTACGTGGCTATATATCCAAGTGAGGCAAAGGACTCATATAAAAAAAGCAGGAGATAAAACACTTAAACTTGTCTAAATCTTTGGACAGCTTAAGCATTCTGAAGACCTTCTGTATGCAGTATAGTGTATTGTGTTATTAATCATTAACATTCATATAGGATTAGATCTGGAAAAGGTCTGAGTTGCCTAATTGCCCCCTCTTCTCAGATGAAAAAATTGAGTTCAATTTTGTGTCAAAAATGTGTTACAACGAGCTGTGACAAAAATCGTCATTTAGCCTAATAACTGTAAAACAGAAAAACATATAGAAATTAATGGAAATTTTTCTGAAGTAGCTAGAAGTATGAGGGAAAAGATAACATGTGTGGAAATTATTTACATTCTGAATCAATAGCCCATGTTAAGAGTGTGCTTGCAGTTTGTTCAAGGAGGTTTAGTCAGAAAAGCAAACTGTAAGCAACCTAACAAGAAATTTATTGCCACGTTCCTTCTAAGAATCAAGTCTTTCTGTTTATTAAACAGGTTTTTAACAAGAAAAAGGGGGGAATCTTTTTTTTTAATGTAAAGAGGGACATCTGAAATGCTACCTGTTGAGGAACAGCTAATAAAAGAAGTACAAAAAGGACCTCTGAATTGTTTTCAGTTTACAAGGAAGATAACTCAGTCATGTGGTCTTGGTCTAAAACTTAAGTTACATTAATTTATCGCTTAGCTTGGAAGCATCTTACAAATTCAGATATTTAATACTTCTATTTCAGTTTGATTCAAATCAGATACTCTTTGGCAATAAAAATGTGTACATTGAATGCTTTTTTATCCTGCTCTCCCCATAACAAAACTACATCATAAACTTTTTGGTATTTAAAAAAAATAAGATAATCAATATATTTTAAAATTTATGAATTTTAAAGACCATTAATTTATTACAAACAAGTCACAATATTTATATGATTTTTAATTAGACCAAAAGTACCATTATTATTAAGTTTCATACTTTGTAATTATGGCTTCATTTTAATGAAAGAATGAGCATGATAACCAGAATTAACATTTGTGCATATAATCACCATTTACTTCAGTCTAAAAAGCAGCTCTTCTTAACAAACTCTTTGGTTGACCAGTGTTTAAGAAGAAAATATAAACTTTATTATCAAGGGGTAAGTAATGCACATTTCAAGAGTCTTTATTTGACAATAAGATAAAGGTTATTTCATCATGTACTTTGAATTTGAGTTATTATAAGGTTTTCATATGCACAAATAAAAGGAATATTAAAGTGTAAATTTGGTAACCAGTGAAAACCCTACTGGGTTCTCAATGGCTTTAAATAAAGTGATAGGAGTAAAGTATCACATTATACATTTCATTTTACTACAGAATAGGATTTCTTATAGTTATTTTTTACAAAATCAGAAGGATCTTCTATCCTTGGTTTCTTTCTTGAAATATCCCAGAAGCTAGACACCCTGCATTTCCTCCAAATATTATTAAAATTTATAGAGCAAAATATAGACTTAAAATGAAAGGACATTAACATCTGAGGAGAGGTCAAAGCGCACAAACAGGAGTACAGGATATGTCACTTTAAAGAAGAAAATACAAAGCATTTTTACTATAAAGGTGGTCAAATAGGAGAACAGGATGCCCAGAGATGAGGTTTTGGACTTTCCATCTTTAGAGATATTTTGGCTGAATTTCTTTTGCTACTCAAGTCAATTCTTCACCTTTGAAATTCCGTGGGTACAGACAACAGGAGACTTCCCAAGGGAGTTTTATTACATATTTATCTGTTGCAATTCCTCCTCTCATATTAAGACTTATGATTCACTCCTTTCTGTATCAGCTTCTCTAAATTTCTGATCACTCTCACAAGCTGTCTGGATTGTGCCTAATTAAGACCATTTGTGGGCATTGGAAGTATTACTTTATTTTATATATATAACTTTCTTATCTCTGTATCACAGAAAAATATTGGGGTTTGCAACTATGTGACACTGTTGACTGATGATCCGAATCACATTATCTCTCAGACTATATTCTGCAGAACTATCTAGACAATGATTCCACATGTTGCAGATGCAGACTATTCTTCATAAATGTAGTACCTTGTTCTCTTTCTTAATAATTTTTCCTCTTTTTCAAGAATTTCTGCAGTTTGTCTTGGTCATTTTCGATTATATTCCTGCCCCCCAAGTACTTGCAACTTTTCCAGCTTGTTGTCATTAAATAAATGTACTCTCAATTATTGTTGAAGAAGAAGTGATATCACACCCTGAACAGAGATCTAAACAACCTATTTTCATGAAATTTTTTATAGAGGACAACACACAACTATACTTTCTTTTCTGGTGCTCTGTCTAATCACTTTAAAATAGTTTTATTTATACCATAGTTAAGCTACTTTGATTATGATGTCACCTAAAACTGTATTAGAAACCTTAGAAAAACAAGGAAAAACTACATATTTCACTTATCTCTCTTCCCCAAGGAATAGTTGGAAAATGTATTGATTTATCATGATTGTTCTTAACAAGTCTGTGTTGGTTGTTACTTGCTGCCTTATTATCTTCTAAATGCTTACAAACATATTCTTTAATTTTTATTCCAAAGCTTGAAATGTAGTATCTACCTTTCATCTTACCTTCTGAGATTAGGCACCACATCTTTTTTCAGTTCTCTGATGTGTCAGTTGTTCTTCATTTCCTGAAGATAACTACTAAGTAGTCTGAAACTATTTCAGCTAATTCCTTGAAGGCAAAGTCAATTCAAACTCTAGTTTATCTAAGAAGAATTTAACATAAATTTTTTCCTATTATAACTTGATTTTTGACCCTTATATGACTGGTGTCAATCATAACCCACAGTTAAACCTTATAAGAGAGTAAAAAGTACAAAGAGACAATGACACTTTTGGTGTTCACAGTGTGTTTTTCTTCATAGCTTTCCAGTCTATTCCATTGCTAACTGATCGATTCCTCTTATGCTAATGTACTGACTCAAAGCATTTTTATCTTCATTTAAATTTCTGTTAAACTGTAACTTGCAATTTCCAAGAGCATTTCCAGTTTTGATTTGAGCTCCTAGATAAAAGCTTTGCATTCTACAGTTCAGAGTTTCTCATTAAAATTAATGTAAAAAAGCAGATTTAGTCCAAACTATCATACTCTCTCACCTAACATTAGCTTTTAAGAAAGTCAGGCTATACTTGAATATTTCTACATGTTCTTCCTACAATAAATGATAAGAAGTAGGTTGAGATGAAGAGGTAATCTTATGACACATACCATCCTAAATTTGGTCTCCAAGATATGGAGGATAAATTGTCCTTTGGAAATGCTCATCGCTGTTGCTAGTCACAAACTGTGCTCATCACACCCACAACATTGTTCTGAACTTCAGAAAATGTGAAGGATCCCGATCTAGTGTTTTATTTCTGTGCTATCTATGTAACTCTCATGAAATTATTCTATACTGCCTTAGAAATATTAGTTAGGTCATAATGTCTCTGTGAAAGAAGGAAATAAAGACTGAAGAATCCATCTGTTCTCCATCATAAAACAATGCTGCTTAGCAGTTCGGGACAAGAAATATTTTTCACCTAAATCAATGTGTAAATTGAATTAGCAGAGATGGTCAGAAAATGACCAGAAATAAAATAAGAAAGGTCTGAAATAAAATATAATTTTTATTTAAATCTGAACTACTCTTTTCTAAAGAATGTCATCTGTGATTCCTAATATAAAACTACTTTTGAGATTTTGTTTTTATGCTGCTTCTTCATTTAGGTGGTTTTACCTTTTTACAAGTGTTTGGTATAATTTTTTGAAAGCATTTTTGGTTTAATGTCTGTATTTTCATAATTGGTGAACTTGTTCTCTCAGTACATGCAGATATGGGAAGATGTACAAGCTATAACGTCAGTAAAAATATTGGTCATGTTGGAATGATCTTTAGAGAACCTTCATGCTTCAGATATTGTTTTTCTTTTCAGAAAAAAAACCAAAGCAAACCACAAACAAACCCACAAAAGAACTAAACCAAACTAAACCAAACCAAACAAACAAATAAACCAAAAAAAACACAACTGGAAAAACAAGACTCTGTGCTCATTCCCACTATTTGTTAGTTCTCACTACTAAAGTAACATGGTGCAGAATTCCCTAAACAAGTAAACTAAAAATGTGTCAGACTACAAAATCAGTGGTCCGTAAGGGTAGAACATGCATTTGCTGCTGAGTGTTATGATGAAACTCCTGATATGAGGATCTAGATGTTGTGGTCACGGCTGTCTTAGAGTCTAAGTTAGGGTTTTATTAAAATATGCTACTTTTGTTTGTTTCAGATCAAATCAACTGAAATCTTTATTGTCTTCAGGAAGATAGTGTGATTAAGGAAGAGGAAAATGATCTTCATGTAACCTCACGGACTTCAATTTGAAAAAAAAAAAAGGGAGAGAATTCTTAATATTGACAGCTTGGGACACAATTTATTGGGGTGGGTATCTTGCATGGTGTAAAGAGCAGTCCTAGTCTTTCAATTAATTATCTGTACAAGGCGACCTATTGGAGCTTACTCCAGCTTCCTCCAGCCCTTGCCCACGTACCACAGTTTCTGTTACTGCCATTTCACCCAGACATCAGACAGAAGCAGAGGCACCCATTCAGTGATCACCAGCATCCATAGTTTGTACTCACTCGTGTATCAGGACAAATCACCGGTGAGTACCCTGAGTGGTTGCAGCTAAATGCACTACAAATCATGAGTCACAGCTGTCCATTCCCATGTCTGTAAAATGAGATAGTCAATTTGTAAGTTTCTGATATGATCTACAAGGCTTAATTGATGTTTGCAAAGGGCTTTGAGATACTATGATTTATCGAAAGGTTCATATGCATTTCACTATGTGTTATTAATCTCAGTGAATGTTCTTGAATTTCTGTATGGGGTTATTTTTTTACAGTCCTGGCACAAAATGCATAGAAAAACCTGGATAAAATATCATAGCCTTTTAAAAATATAAACTATAGTGGGTGTCCAGAACATCAAAGGACAGCAGAAGTTAGGCTCTTCAGCTTGAAGATGATAAACATACATACAGATTTTCAGAAGGAGGCTTCATATTTCAGAAAGAAATGCCTAGATCTCAAACCCAAACAAACGGAAAACACAGTTAACTGATCTGCATGATGTAATGGTGGATCTGGAATGGTGTGTGTCTGTCCACCCACTATTGTACAGGCACTCAAGATACTAGTCATGAAACTATTTTTAACATCATGAGCTCGGTCTTGAAACCACCCACGTTTGTCTTTTAGATTCTCATCTGTCAACGATGTAATTCACACCTTCACTTACAGCCCTGACCTGAAGCCAAGAATAATATGAAACTAAAAAAAATTTTTTTTATTTAGTTATTTCTCCAAAAGATTTATTTGCTTCTCTATTTTTGAGGGCAATATTTATGTGAAATTATTCCTACAACAACATTCTTAAAAAAATCCCAAGCTTTCTGAGAAAAAAAGCAATTATGTTTAAAATATTCCTTAGTAAGTAAGGTGAGTTTGAGCTGCAGACTGAAAGAAAAGAGCTAATTTTTATTCCTGTTTACAGCATGGTTCCTACTTTCCACTGATTCTGCATGGGGATTCTTCAAGAATGAAAGTAACCACTTCATCCTAAAGAGTGTCCCTCTAATTTTCAGTATGTAGTAACTATCAGGATCCTTTGTTCACTTGTCCAAATTAATTTGCTTTCCAACTGATCCATTTTCCAAGTCTCTAGAGAGCCTTTTATATTCTGTATGTATATACAGCCTTCTCATAGGTGTTCATCTGTCTTTCAAGTGGATCAAATCCATTAGCTCAGAGGTAAGAAATTTTGTTAACATTTACACAAAGGGATCATTAATTAGGACAGAGTTTTCTTGGAAAGAATACTACTTGACAACTGCTCTGTGATTATGCTCTTGAACTTTACTGTAGTCTTTATGTCCTCAACACTGATATTCACAGATTATGATGTCATAAAGAACCACTGAGATTATCCAGTCTGACCATAAGGTAAGAATCTTTTATGAATTAATTTTTGAACCAGGACAGAAGATAATAACTGTAGTGTGAAAAGTACTAGTGGTCAGCAAGGCTAAATCAGGCCTTTCAAAGATGATTCTCAGACCTTATGTAGTATTTGCAAAACATAAATCTATATGTATTAACATACTGCAAAATACAAAAAACATGTTATTTGGCTAAAAAAGCACAGTAACTTCTGATTAACAGCTAAAAAAAAAAGCCTTACTCTGAAAATTCAGTCATGCACCATCCATTACAGAACTAAAAAGTTAGTGCACCACCGAGTTACTCCATTGATTAGTCTGCCACCCTCACTGTTAAAAACTTTGGCTTGTTTCTAGTGTAAAACCACATAGCTGAAACTTCCAACCATAGGCAAAAAAAACCCTAGTACTTTCTAATTATGTAAATGCAGCAATCAGTTATGAAAATGTCCTTATATCTCAAAGGAGTTAATTCAGGTGTTTCAAGCAAGTACTTGCCATCTTCATTTTTGCTGAGTACATGGATAGGTTGTGTAGAACTCTTACGCTTATCATTAATTTCACATTTTTAAAGACTCCAAGTTATTTTCAGCTACTATGAAGACTACTACAAACTGCTTCAGAAAAGTATGCTACAGAGATTGCCTCCTGGATTAATAGTGTGCACCGTGGGTTCACAGCCTTCACAGTAGGCTGGAGACTCCATTGCTTCTTTAAACACATGCATAGCAAACATTGTCTATGTTTGCTCTCCTGTCCAAGGTGTGCTTGTTCTATGGTGAATCCAGTACATTACAACCGCTTTTCACATCGAGCAAGATGTCTTCTTGCCACCCTTAGCCTGGGGTTGATTGACATCTATGGGGAACAACTCTTAACAATATTACTTAGGAACAAAACAACTCTGTTGCTATCCTACAACTGTCAGGCACATCATAGCTTTAAGAGTGGACAGCAATATATCAGAGAATTAATGTATTTCTGATAGTGCCTGTGCAGCCATTGAAGAGCTACATTTACTAATAGCAGCACAAGCACTTTGTCAATCACTGCACACAGAGTCGTCCACAAATCCTGATGGTTCCATGTCAACAACATTCCTTCAGGAAGGACACATAAAGATTTGCTGTCACCACAAAAACACTTCTGCATGAATTACAAGCTATATGCTTACTTACCAGTCATTCACTGTTGTCAGGTGATTTGAGAAGTCTGTCCTTTAAGTGTGACATATGAAATATGAATACAGAAAGGAATAGCCCTAGCAAGAAGGTACAAAGAACAGGCATCACACATGCTGTGAGTCCTCTGGATGAGGGCTTGTGGTGTTGCAATTATGCATGCTTATGTTAGAGATAATGTAATGCAGATGAAATGTGATCTGTTGGATTCAGGGCCTCAGTGGTCTGATATTTTGGGCTTTTGAAAGTAAAAATCAGGTTCAATATCCTATCATCGGACAAATTAGTATTTCACCTTTTACAACCACACAACAGACCACTTCAAACACTGCAAAATGACAAGAGACTGAAATTATATGTTGCATTTTACTTTTTCAAACTCCATACCTCACCTAGCACATAATCTTATTCATGTCTAACAACAGCGCAAGTGAGTTGCTGGTAAAACCTCATGAAAATACATCCAAATAGTATTTTAAATAGCTCACTTACTCTATAAATGGGAGTTCTAATAATATACACTTATCTAGACATATGTAGTTACTTATTTTGATTTCCTCCAAGCCTATTTATTACCTCTGAGATTTGAAATGCCTCACAGCTTCCCTCAAAACCTTCCAGTCTCTCTATGGCACATTGAAGCATGAATGCCTTCTTTGGCACTTTTTCATCTTTATTCTGCAGCTTCTAACCTACTGCTACTGAGATTTCAGCTGAAAAATGCTCTTCCTTCATGGTCTGCCTCCACCAGAGATTCAGCCTAGGATTTAGCTCACCGAACTTTGACTAAAGTAACATCTACTCTAACTTAATAAGGATCCTTCTAAAGTCAATGGATCATGTAATCTTTCTAATTAAGACAGTGACATTAAGTCAGTTTGAACCACCTGCTGGTAACACCTATGTCTCACTACCGAGATGAGAAAGAGACTGGATGATGAGACTAAGACTGCATGTACACCAGTATAAAAAAAAGACATGGACTGTTTTCCGCTCTAAACCAAATCAGCAGGGCACAGTTTTGAGTCCTCCATTAAATTACGAACGACCTCTTGTCTGCCAAAACAGGGGAGTTGCACCCGCGCTGCCATTGGAATGGTACCTGGCCTAGGCTGTCTCTCAGCACTGCCTGCATTTTATCTGGGAAAGAAAGAGTTAACATGGGACAAAAATGTACCAGGATCTGTGCTTACTTTGTTATGTTATTCAATACTTTGAATGAGTGTGTGCCAGTGGTAAGGCCCACATTCTGACCTTCTGTGGTTTGCCAGTATAGGTGGTAAGTACATCCATATAATTTCTGTACAGCTAAAAATTAATCAAAAAAATATATATTCTAGTCTTGAATATATTCTGTATTAAAACGGTGAATTATGGTAAAAGAAACAAAATTTTTTTTTTACATGAAAAAAATGATTTATTGAAATCTCACTAACCAACTTATCCGCTGTGCTAAAACATTTATCCAAAAGCTACATATCTGAGTACTGTCTACAGTAAAAGAGCCTCTGCTATTGTAATCGTGCCAGTTACCAAGGCTGGCACTGTGATCATGTCAGATAGCAAGACTGGCACTGTAACAGTGCCACAGTAACTCTTTAGCATAGAACCAGTTTTACTGACAGGCAAGCACTAAAAATAAATTTCTATATCGTGGACAAAATTAAGAAAGTTATAGAAGCTTATAATCATCTTGTACATGATTAAACAGAATTAGACCATTTGAATCTGAATAGGAATTCCAATTTGAAAAATAAAAATAATTTCTAAGATAGATTTGCATGTGAAGGACAACTGACATATGCCAAATTTTATTTGTAGATTGTAATAAAATAAATGCCTTTATTATATGATTGCAATTTTTCTTATACATTCTTACTGTTTGAATCCTTTTTCCTTTTCCTCTTGACATGGCTAAAGATCCCTTTTCTGAATAACTATTATGAAAATTATATTGTCTGATTAACAGCTGTGTAGCTTCCCAATAACCTAAGAGCTCATTCTGTAATCACAGATATAGTCTTTCTGAGTGCAGTGGGGCTATTTGCATGAATAAAGACTTGCAGCCTCAGTCCCTAAATTTATATTTATAGTATCTTTAAGTATAATAAAATTAAATTACAAATGAGTCTCTGATTAAGTGTCCTTTCAAGTGCTATAAAATCATACATTGAGCCAGAGCTCCCTACTGTTCCTGCGATAAATAAGTGTTCAGCAAGATAACACTGGAGGGTTTAGTAGGATGCAGATGGTACGATCCTTCTTATCCCAGTTTTTGACAGAAAATGGCTTTTCAGGTTTACATATAATCTGAAAAGATATCCAGGAGCACCAAACCTCATTCCAGTTCCTTTTCAAACACTGCAACCACATATTTGGAAATGAGGTCTGGAAAGATTTGAGGAGATCAGTTGTCCTCTGGCACGAAACAGGGGACAGCTGGCCAAGCTACAAACCCCTCAGAAACAGCTCTTGTCAGAACACCTTAGTCACAATTAGTTACAAAGAAATCTGATGAGAAAAGAAAACTCCCGAGGAGCTTTGGACACTTGTGAAAACATCCCAACAGAAAAATAGGTAGGCAATGAGAACCATGACGCTGTGTTGGAAGGACTGATGTTAGTAGTGGACTTGGTTAAAGTGCAGGTATTCCTTTGTTTTCACTTTCCCTCCTATCAACTCTATTCCTTCCAATATCTCTTTATTTCCTGCTTTGAAAAGTTACCCATACATCCCATGTCTGAGACACTGTGTGTCTCTCGTTTCTTTTGTCCCACTCCAAAATATCTTTCTTTTCCTTACCACCTGGTGGAAGGTATAGAGAGATGGTTTTCCCAGTTACAACACCCGTTACCACCCAGCTTTTTGGCCTGGCCCCCAGACGGAGCAGACTCTGGGGAGGAAGCATGCTTCAAGAGAAGGAATGATGTGTGTTTCATTCTTTTCACCCCCTGCCTTCTCCCGCTGGCTGAATGTCTGTCCCACACACCCTGGACAGTTCCCAGCTGAAAAAACACTGGTCAGTTGTTTAATTGTTGCTTTTCTCCCCCACCACCCCAACCCCCTGCCCTCCTCCTGCCCCTTCCCCCCCCCCCCCCCCCCAATTAATCCAAATCTGTAGAGTACCAGTACTTAAAACCTTAAACTATGAATATGGATCTTGTGTTCACAATGTGCCATATTCTATATGGGAAAATATAAAAATCCTTAGGATCTCAGTTTGTTCTTAATAAGTAAAAAACAACAACAACAACAACAACAACCAAACAAAACCACCAACTTTTTTCAATAAATTATGGAATAAAAATAAATCAGAAAAGTGGTCCTATACTAATGTTTCTGATATTAACTGAAAAAAAATTCCAACTTGCTTCAAAGGCTGAATGTTGAAAAAAAAATCTGCATGATATAGAAAGTATACACAATACACCATAGTAATCAAGTATAAATCAAGCCAGAATCTTATTTTGTTTGGAATCTTACAGTTTTAAAAGCATAATATAAGCCTGAAATCTATAACTAAGTTTTCTGGAGCACCTCCTCACCTTCCCTCTTCACCGACCTTGGTGTCTGCCGAGATATTCACATATTCTCACTCCTCTCTTTGGCTGAAATGTGCTTTTCCACAGTAACTTTTCCCCCTTCTTAAATATGTTATCCTCGTGAT
The DNA here is from genome assembly GCF_003031625.1 of Empidonax traillii. Taxonomy (NCBI): domain Eukaryota; kingdom Metazoa; phylum Chordata; class Aves; order Passeriformes; family Tyrannidae; genus Empidonax; species Empidonax traillii. The sequence goes on from NW_020955575.1 coordinate 1,179,356, forward strand.
GCTACCACCATTGATGAGGGGATCAGCTTTGGCTCTCAGCTTATCTATCTTGGAGTTAACTGGTATTGGCACTGTTGGACATAGGGGAAGCATCTCTCACCTTCTCACAGAAGTCACTCCTGTAGACCTTTGCTGCCAAAATCTTGTAATGCAAACCCACTAATGCTGCTAAAAATATATGTATATAAACATATTATCTCAGAAAGAGTTGTGTAAATGAACATTCATTTACTGACTGCTGAAGAAGTCTCACTGCTTCAGGAATTACTTCTGTAATAGCAGAGGCCTGAGATACGAAGGGTCTACTCCATAAGTCTAGAAGAACTTAGCACTTAGCAATTTTTAAACTGGAAAAGTTAAGCAGAGAAGATTGGAAAAAAATACTTTCCTGTGACAAAAGCGGTTTGCACTCCCAAAATTCAAGCAAGGTTGAATCTAGAGTGAAAGCTGCTCAACATTTCACCTTAAATTTTACCTTGACTCTCAACTCACTCCATCTTGGGGTTGACACATGAGCACAAGTATATTAAACTTGTTCAGCTGAAGCAGCTATTTCCTGCTATTATTCACCTCGCTTCTTGCAGAGGTGGCCATTTGCAGCTGGGAGGGCCAGATCAACTTGAGTGCTAGTTCTTGAACAGCCTACCACTGACATAGTAAGGCAAATGGCCAGCTCTAAAACGCCATTCAGGAGCAGCCTTACATGGAGCCAGCTGTCCTAGCCATAGGAAACACATCCCTGGGGAAAATAGTAAGGCAGAGAACTCCAAGACACTACAGTAACCTGAGTTTAATCATCCTGTGAATCAATAGCCTCAGTCACCCTGAATATCCTTTAGACCTTTTGCTCTTATTACTTCATTTATACACTAAGCCATTTTCTATGTCCTGCTCTGAAGCCCCTTGCACATGCAATTTCTCTGGTGTTTTCACCTTCAGGCTTAGCAGAGACCACAAGATTTACTCTGTTATTTAGCACCTCAAGTTAGACAGCAACTTGGCCACAGAAAGGAACATTCAGTGTTTTATTCATCATTAAACACAGACACCTCTTAAACTGTTCATAGTGCGCTTTTATTAAACAAAAGGCATAGTATTGGCTTAGAGCCATTTCAAATAAATATTTCTTGGTCAAGATCTAATAATGTAAAACATCCTGAAAAACATTAAAAGAACCATATAACAAGATTTGTGTGTCAGATCACATAAAACTCAGAAATTTAAGGTTGATTAGTTGGAAATTATTGTACTGTATGAACTGAATGTTGTTGAAATCTATAAAAATATAACAAGAATATATAAGCAGAAGTTCTGATATCTATTCCAGATGTATCATTTTATTCTGGTTCCTTGCTATAGTAAGGCTTTCACTACTGTGATGTCTGTCTTACAAATAACTTCTGAACTCATTCACCGATTTCAACCAATTTAAAAAAAAAAAATCAACTTTTCAAAGTTCATATGAAAATTGGAATCTGGATAGAGAAAAGAAACCCAGATTATCTCCCTTGAGGGAAAAGCAAATACAGCTTACCCCTTTTCCTCCTTTGAATCAAACATCTGGTCATCCAGCAATTGTATATTGGCAAGAAATCATCACAAACAAAACACTAAACCATCTATAGCAAGTATGAAAAACCCCATCTAAACTGAGGAGGAGGGAAATGTTGTCTATAGCAAGAAGAAAGGATAAAATTTACAAGATAAAATTCAAAGGAAACAAAGCTATGGTTCTTCCATGATCTGTCGAACATCCTTTTCCTTCAAAACTTTTTTTCCTTTTGTTAAACCTCACCATCTCTCCCATTTTTTTTTTTTTGTAAGAAGAAAGAGTTTGTGTTTAAAAGCTACTAGAGAACAACTGTCAAATAATATGTAAAAAAATAGGGGCTTTTGTGTATGTATGTGTGTGTGCATGTTTTGTTATGAGCTGTGGGAAGTTCTTAACACATTAAATTACACAGTATTAGAGACACAAACTATGCTGAGGATGATATTCTCATGATATACTGAAATAGGATTTTAATATTTAAATCTGTCATGGTTTATTGGATGAAAACATTGGGTTGACTAAGTTAAAATATGGAATATTTATGTCATGAAAGCTAAAAAGGGACTGACCTTTTCAGTATTTTGAGGACAATCACTGAAAGTGTTCGAGGTTTGGGAACATTAATTCCTCTTTGAAGTGATAACAGCAATCCCCATGTCTTCAGTGGAAGAGATAAGTAATTGCTTTCTAGATTCATCAGAAAATATTGATTATTTACCAGTTTTTTTATGATTCTAACAGTGGGCTGAAAAGCGGGGAGTCACTGGACATTTTCCTCAAGCACAAGGTCTCAAGGTAAAACTAATGCTTGAAACTGTGCTGGAGAACAGTTTCAAGTAGGTACTATGTGTATCTATGCATAGATAGAGAAATTAAGAGTAATAATTATCAGTACAATAAGACATGAATTTCAAAATGATCAGAAAGACACACAAACATTCAGTGTAGACTTTTAAACTGTGTCTATCGTATTAAATTCAGTCACGTCTGGGAAGGTTTCCAGATGCTGGAACACAATTTTCTATGTGAATAAGTGCTTAAATGTTCCTTGGCACTAATTTGGCTCGTGCCACCTAGCACAGTCCAGACCATGCCCAGAGGTAGAGCTTGTACAGACCAGCTCATTTCCAATAAACACTGTACATACAATGCCCTGTTCTGGAGCTAAGAGAGTTTGCTACCAGAGGTGAGAGTAGCATCGTGCCAGTTGGCCTCAGCACTCAAAAGTGTTCTCATGCACATATAATTTACCAGTATAGACATAGCGTTAGTGAGAACTATGAATAATGTTGTGTGTAGTAGCTACACCATCTTGAATAGTAAGTAGCTGGTCCCAGGCAGAAAAATCATTGTGTACACTCATAATGGGAAGTATTGAAGAGCAAATATTACGCCCATGCCTCATTCTTGCTCTGTGACTATTCTGTGTATACAGATCCTAAATAGTGATGTCACTGTACACAATTTGAAGCATACATTGCCATGTAATTTCTTGTATTTCAAGAGAAAAGTGGTAATCAAGGACTTCTATAGTAGGTTTTTAATGAAAAATGGAATATTAATTTAAAAATTATCTTCTTGCTACCAATCAGTAAACATGAAAAAAACAAGGATCATCCAGTAAATTAGTCAGGCTGAATTGTACTTCCACTCTACTATTAATGACTCAACATCAGCTTGGCAGAAGATATTAAGCTGGATCTCTCAGGGATCTATTCTGGCTTCAGTATCATTCAATATTTTCATTAATAACTTGGAGACTAAAGTTTGGAATATGTTAATTGCTTTTGTAGATAAATACAGGGCAGAAAGCAATCGAAACATCATGGTGGTACAAGACAGATGTTAAAGGCAGAGCCTGTGTATGCCTCATCAGCAGAGACTATCACGGGAGCCTGATAACCATGACCAGGGATTATGGATGTGTTTGTCCTACCAATAATAAAAAATAACTATAACAATGACAAATAGGATATATAGCTCCTGAAAAAGAACAAAGTATTTCTGATAAGAAGAAACAACTAGATGCATACATATAAAATAGGAGAATCAGTAGTTAGAGAAAAAGATCTAGGTGCTTTAGCAGATGATGAATTAAATGAGTCAACAACATGACATATTTCAAATACCATAAATGCTATCTAGGTTGCATTATTAGGAGTGTCATGTTAAACAAGCTAGGCAATTATGCTGCACTGCTTAGCAGTACATCAATGCACTTTAGAGCACTATTTTCAGTTCCAGTTACTCCTCAAAAAAAGGGCAGGAAAAAAAGAAGAAATGAAGCACTTTTCCTAAGCAACAACTTAATCAAATTTGGAAGAAGCTCTCAAGTGGATGAGTTTGAAATACAGTAAAATATACAGATTTAATAAATGTTAAATAAATTGATTCTGCAAATCCTACATAACTCAACTATCTTTCATATTAACCAGAAATAAACATAATGTTATGGGATTAAATTTAAGGATTAAGATAGAAATCTGATCATAGATATTTTGTAAAGCTTTGACTTTAGTTGGCAATGAAAACAACTACCAGTTGAATCAATGAAAACACCACAGTGAGAAAATAGGCACATTATGTGAGGCTAAAGGCAAAAATTATTCCCTTGCTACCAAATTTGGGAATCTTAAGACCATAAACCACATATCTGTCTTTTGTGAAGTAGCCACAGCCATTCCTGGCAGAAGGACTAAAAACAGTACTAAAAACGAATCTCATTGCTACTGGAAGTGTCCCTGGAGGAAGTGTATTAACTGCTATGGTGAAAAAGCTTTCTAGCCACCATGCATGGAGAAAGGCTTTACATTGCCAGTGAAAAAGGTGGAACAGAGTCAGACCAATCCAGACAAAAAAACGTTTCAGGAAATGTAATCCACAGTATAGAAGCAAATTAGTGCTTCATGTAGGATCAGTAGAAAGGCTGGATGATAAATAGGGAAAAGAGGCAGCTTGAGAGAGATGCCTAAGTACAACAAGTCCCATGAGAAGTCACAAGGGGAGGTGTTTTTGGAGTGGGACCTATGGGAAAGGGGAGAGACAGTGTAGTAGTACAGGAGTGCAGACAATCTTAGAACAGGAGAAGGAGGTTTTTATGTAAGGAAGCTAAGTGCAGTGTTCTCATCTGACAAAGATACTTTAGGTCAGGGAAGGATTCAAACAGTGTGCCTGTCTCTTATCTTTTTACAGGGCTATGTGGCCCATTGCAATTACAAATCTTTTTATCTCACTATGTGGAACAAGGAGTTCCAGAACAAATGATCATGTGGTCTATTGCAATGCAAAACAATGGATGTAAGCTCACTTCTTTTATCTTGCATGTATTTTGAACACTATTCCACTAGGACTGAAATTTATCTCATAATTTTTGGCTGTCTACCAATTAGTTATCTATTATTTGTCAGTTGTTTGGATCTCTCTCTAGTCAGCAAGGAAAAATATATTCTCAGAGGCCCTTCCCTTTCTCATTCTCTTTTTCTCTTTCTCTCTTTTCCTCCTCTCTTCTTTACTGCTTTTCTACCTTTCTTTTCTTTCTTCCTCTCTCTCTTTCTTATTTGGGATAGTTTTCTGTAAACTTTGCATACTGAACTGGCTCTAGAAGAGTCTGATGAATGCTATAGCTGGGTGCAGCTGCTGAGACAGAAGTGAAAAAAAAAGGATGTGTAACTGTCAGTGGTGTGGAGCTACCAAACAGAAATTAATGACTCACTAAGTAAAAAGCCCATTCAATTTTTTTTCTAATAACTTCAATACATTTTCTCTGGTTTGTTTGTTTGGGTTAGTTTTGGTGGTTGTTTTTTTTTCTTTTGTTTTTTTTTTTTTTTTTTTTTTTTTTTTTTTTTTTTTTTTTTTTTTTTTTTTTTTTTTTTTTTTTTTTTTTTTTTTTTTTTTTTTTTTTTCCCATGCTGTCCTCTGCATATAACAATCTCCCTAGACTGGAAATTTGCTATCAGAGACAATTCACTAGGTGGCACATGGGAAGGTCCTGCTCACGCAATTATGTGTTTTAATTAGTACTAAAGGGAATTACATGTATAAATACCGCATACTTTTGGAACTCTGTTTCATGCAAAGCAGGTAGGTTATTGAACTTCTATTAAAACAAATGAACTATTTCAAGAACAAAAGGAAGAGATGTTTTCCTTTAATGTTAATGATTTTTACATCTTAGTTTTAGTCCTCAATCCAATCATCTGCACTAGTATAATGATTCTATGAGGAGGTAATGGACTCACCTTCTTTCAAGAACAGTTTATATTTTTGCATTTCTTAACAAAGGAGGAATGATTTCTTTATATTCATTTAAAAAAAGCCTTGTAAAGCTTGATTTACTAAGTGAATGAACACGTAAATGAAAAATCCTTGTGCTCTATTAAATTTTTATGATTCTTGTTTATTGCAATCAGAAAAAAAAATATTGCTTATAGTACTTAGATGTCATGATATGGTGGGAGAAGGAGACAAAAGCAAGTTGACAGAAACATTAACATATTCTGAATACACTGGCAGTCTTGTGTGCCATAAACTAACAGAAAGGATTTATTAGTTACACTGTACTATTTGAAATCTTGTTTGCCCTACATAGAAGAGCAAAATAATAGTAGAAAGAAAATTATAATTATAAGCAACATAGGTAATGAATTATAAGCAACAACTTAGTTCTTCAATGATATTTTCTTCATTTGTTTGAAGGGAAATTAAATTCCCAAAGGAAACAGAATTGCCATCTATTTTATGGTTGTTTTTTGAAAGTTAGAAATTGAATATTAATCAGGAACACAAGTATGTTTTATAGCTGGTAAATTAAGATCCTTAAATGAACTTTCATGAACAATCTGAATATGGAAAAATACTTTATATGATTTAGGAATAAAACTTACAAATCTCCTCTTAGAGATTTATGAAAGAAAAGAAGTCCTTTTGTGACTGATTATACCTAGATATATCTTAATAAGCAGCAACTGAAAGCAATTGATTTTACAAGCTAACCTTTTTTTTGTATGTATCCCATAATTTACAAATGGAAATGCTAGGATATAACACAAAAAGATTCAGTAGATGCATTGTCAATCATACTCATACACAAATGTTTGCAAGATCAACACTCAATTAAGTATTTAAAATTACAAAGACTGAAACCATATGATTTTCAAACACTAATTACTTTTCCATTTACAACTGTGGAATCCACGAGCAATATTTTCTCAATTAACGTGAATAGCTCATTACACTGAAAAAAAAATTATTTGAAATGTCTTCATCTTGTTAAAAGAAATATGAAGGAATTCAGCCCTAGAATTTCACTGAGCTTAACAGATAAGTGACACGCATAAATCATGCCTGTCATTTTACAGATGAAAGGATTTGATGGGATATGAATTGCAACTACAAATCTTCTATATATGAGTAGAGTAGTAGACAAGCTCAGGTTCAGTTCTCTAAGTCATGATTTGTTGACAGTAGTGGCCCTTATAATTAGCAGCAAGTTTTTGTAATATTTAAGGAGTAAACTTCAAGGGTCATTGCATTTAAATCAAACCTCAAGTTACCTTGAGTTACGAAATCAGAAGGCTGGCACCTCATAAATCCACCTGTATTCTTAACTGGTATTGACAGGGCTCTGTTGCAGAATTATATGACTTCTGATTTATTTTATATAGGAAATGAAGTACTTGCTGTGGAAGTATTGCAGTACTGGAAATTCTCAGAGGGTGACTTTATTGTATTAATAGAGCAATACAAATAGAGCTTAAATTTTCTATTGTTCCATATCCTGCAAAAAATGAACCTGTAAAGGCACTAAATATTTCTTTATACTAAACGATGAAGAAAGCTTATTTTTATGACTACAATCCAACAGCTAGACAAGGCATGATGAAAGCTACCCACCCTCATATCAGATCAGCACCAAGTCAGGTAATAAGAATTTTTTTCCTTCAATATTACTCAATATATATATAAACTGCTTCCTCGTACACAATCTTCTCACAGGGTCCTAGGTTCATCCACCCTAGCATCAAAGAGAAAGCCATTTTCAGAATTAAATAAATCACTATTTGAAGGTGCCTCTCCGTCCACTCTCTATAAAGGGACCTTGGCCTTATTGTATAAAAGGGTAAGAGAACTTCAAGCAAAAATAAGGACTGCCAGGCCTAGACCAAAGCTTTGTCTAACTGACATTGTTCCCAGAAGATAAGGGCCACCTCGGATGCCTTGATCTCCTTCCCATTCAGGCAAGACCTGCAGAAAGGTGACCTCCAGGCTCATGTGACTCTGGACTACACAGGTCTTCTTATTGGGTTCTACCCTTATACAGCTTTCCAGACAGTGTGAGAACACCACTGTAGTGTCCTGCAGTCCTGCAGGAGCAGCCTCAGAAGATATAGCTGCTAAGTCTCCTAACTGCACTCTGTAAACAGTTCCTTGCACATATATAATTCTTTTACTCTGTTTCTTCTCTTTTCTGCTTCATCTAGACACTAACTGATAGGTTCTATAACTATCAAATTGGTAAAATATGACTGTGGAGCACACTCCACATTTCACTGTTAATTAATGGAAAATTATCCACACATGGACATGTTTATGGACATGGAGCAGTTCTTAGTGTAGCCACGCTTCCTGCAGTAAGAGAAGAACCCTGGTGAAAATGTATATCATGCATATCAACTGCAGTCCCTCTTCCAGCTCCTCAAGAAGCCCTTGTTGATTTTACCTTTTTCTCCTTTTCCTTTTCTTTATATCTGTGAGGCTTGAGCCCTACCATCTTATTACCTTCCTGCTGGCCCTGGGCATTCCTGGTGCCAGGAAAAGGAAGTTGCATAGGGACAGGGAACAACTGCAGACTATAGCTGTTGCCTTGTCCTGTCATAATTCCGTACATCCCATCAGCAGGTCCTTGGACAATAATTTCAAAGACTGATGAGAGCTTTTAGGGGATTCTGCTTGGTGTCTCCTTGTGTTTCCCTGTTCTTGTGTTTGTGACACTTAAATTCTGCATGATACCTGGATTCTGGAATTAATCAAAGTTAGAGATTTTCAGATTTAACCTCTATGCTAATAGGATTAAAACTGTCAATTACCCTCTTCTTTATTTTGACCAATCTTATATTTCAGCTCTACAGTTATATATAGCAATATAACAATATTTTGTGTGAACAACAATCACTCTTTCTTTTCTTTGCTTTACATTTGCTATTTGATAACCATTGGGCTGTCCCTAACTGGTGAGATATGGTGAATTAAAGTTTCCAATTTAGTTTTGCTATACTACATATGAGTTTATAGGCCTTCTCTACATATCTTTCTTTATATGCCATCCTCAGTTCCCATTATTAGTCTTTCAAATGAGGAGTTTAAAAATATTTAGATTATTGCATTTGGTACTGATAGCTCAAATGGAACCTTTTTTTTTTTTTTTTCCCAAATGGGATAATCCTAGAAATGAATTGTTTAAGAGTCTTATTATTTTTGCAATACATGATGTTTCCTGTTTATTTTCTTCCTTTGTCTGAATAATCACTTACTTCTCATTCTAGAATTTTCTTGAATCATCTTAATCACTGTTAATTCCTTGATTACTTTGAAGAGAGATGACCTTTGCATATAATCGCTGTCCTATTGGTAGTGATAGGTTAACTCTCCTATGGAATTACAGTAAAATTATGAACAAAATAATTCCATGTTGCTGTTACATATTTGTCTTTCACAGCATTATAAAAATATTTTTACCTTCTTGTTGCTATTTTCTCTTCTGTTCACCTCTCTATACTCTTGTTTCATATGTTATTTGTCTCTATTTACTGATGGTGTCTTTTGTTCACATTTTTTCACAATGAGTACTTCAATAAAATGTTACTTCTTAATCCTACTAATTTATCTCACTGGAGCGCACACATGACTATTCAAATAATGATGTGATTTGGTCTTGAGCTCACATAAACTTTGTTTGAGTCTTGTTTTTTTTTTGTTAACTATTATATCAGTTTATATCATATGTAAGAAATAAGAGTATATTTTTTAAAAATTAAAACATTTTATAAAGAATAATAAAGACCAATATAATCATTAGTCCTTATCCTGATGGTTTAAAGAAAACAGCCTAAAACAAAACCATGCTTTCTTTCTTTCACAAGCCTAAAATTCATGAAGCAATATGCTGCATCTCCTGAAAGAGTTTAGGAATGGCTGCTTTCCTCTGGGGCATTGCAACTTCATACCACTTTCTTCCTCTGAGCTGTGCCTAAGTGGAATAATTGAACCCATAATTCGCAGTTACACTAGCGGGAATGCAATTATAAAGATTCTCACTCCTAAAACACGTCTTTTTTTCATTTGATTTAGGCACTTAGGAGTCTAATTCCTATTGACTTTCAAATGTGATTTAGCCTCTTGTGCCAGATTTGTAAAGGTATTTAGGTTCCTAATTCCTGTAATCAATGGAAGATAGTAGCCTTTAAAAATCTGGCCCTGAGGTGCATAATTTCTATTGACTTTCCTAAGTGTCTAAGCCACTTTCAAACTTCTGAGTCACGCAGGTGTTTTTGAAAAGTCACTAAATAGTGTCTACCAGAAAACCCTCTCCAGCTACTGGGTGAGTAGTAGCTGCAGTTAGAGTGCGAATGCTCTTAGCCTTTTATGGAGGGAGCTGACACTGCCTGCAGTTGGAGAGATGGCACAGAAATAAGTGATTCATTGATTGGATGTAATTACTATATAAGGCACGACTTCCAGACTTATCTTGCTCACATACCATGATCACCCTTATTGCTATTGCAGCTAATGGCATTCATGTAAAGCAGTAGCTTTTACCCTTGTCTGTACAGGTAACAGAGCTAGACTTTTAAGGCATCAGTCATATTTTGCTCTGGTAAATTTAGTTCTTCATCAGCAGTTTATTCTACGCAGAATGTTAGTTATTATTCTCTCTAAATGCTCAGTTAAAACACAACCTAATCTTCCTGGATAGAGATAAAGAATATAAAGAAGGTATTTGATAATTAAATTTATTCCATTTTGCAGTCAGTAGAAGTATAGTGCCTAAGCTGTGTGTGTGTGTCATTTAAGAAAGGTGTAACTAGAATGCTTGTTTTCCACAAATGGTGGACCATATGCTGGTTTTAGATCATGTACCTCCACTGATGTCAAATAAATTTTCTGATTTATATCTGAAGATGTCTGTGGCTCTTTCTATGCTAATAAGAATAGACATTGTCCATTTTTTACATAAATTACATCCAGACTGAGTCAGTATGCTTTGAAGCCCAGTGTGTCTTCAGGCATTGATGTACTGGTGCATATTCCATAGCAACGTGTTGGTAAGGGTCTATATCGGGAGATGGTGTGGATGGAAGGCTAAGCAATAAGGCTCAATAACCTCAGACTTGTTGTGTTAAACATTTTACAGTAAATGTTGCCCTGAACATAGACAAAAATTCTGTTTCAGACACACATTTCTCTTTACTCAAATGAATAAAACCAACCAAACAAACAAAATCCTTGCACACATGCACTAGAAAACAGCTGTGTTTTTTATAATGAAATTTTGCAGGCAATTAGCCTGGAATGTAGAATAATCAGTTTAAGTAATTTAAATTGGGCAATATGTTGTGGTTTTAAAGCAACTACTGCGCACTCTCAGTAGTTACTTGCCATTGGGATATTTACTTTGCATTGAGTACTGCAGGTTCATAGTATGCAATCTGTACTATTACTACAACACAGTGTGTCCATGTTCAAGGGAGTCATTACCTTAATGCTGCAAAGTAACAAAAGCAGTGACTGTGTTTCATATATATATATGTAACATAAAGATGTTGAAAAAAATCTTCAGTGAGCTTGCTTTGTAACTGCAGTAGGAGCAGCAGATCCACTGTAGTTATTTTAAATTATTGTGCATACACATTCATACTACCTGTGCTGATGACCCTTGGGAAGAACATAAAAAATATAACTTTGTGTTACAGAAAATATAGATATTGAAGAAGCCTGCAAATCCAGTGTATTGTAGCAGAACATCTCTACATCTTTTTTTTTTTTTTTTTTTTTGGTCTAATTTCCATGATAAAAGAGATAAAATGAAAAATCACCCTAAACCCACATTGACAGATGTACTGCATTTCCAGCATATGACAGAGAATAGAGAATATACCATTTATTTTATTTGGTGGCTTTCTTAGGTACTCTATTCTGATTTTGCTGGGGCTGCCATATGTCCAGGTTTTTCCTGGTATGTCCTCTTTTTGCTCCTGGAAATGGTGTCCAGGTGGAATTTGAATATTTTTGAGATTTTTTTGGGGAATTCCAGATGCCTGGCAGCTCAGTTGGAGAAGCAGCAGAGACATATCAGTTACATATAGGCAGGTCAATCCATCTGATTTTATGTGCACATGCAGGCCATCTGTACAGCTCAGGTGCCACAAGCCCAGTGCTTTCTGGATGCATTTCTTCTGGGAAATCCAGCAGAAAAAGAAGGTAAACAAAAAGAGTACTCAAATGAAAGCATACCTCCATTTCTACTAAGTTAGAGAACTTTAGAATGAAAGACTCAATCCCAAGCAATGCTCTGGACTATTCCCATGCTATGGAACTCTTTACCAAATGAAGCTGAAATTGTCATCTCTGTACTATTGTCTCTGCAGCCCTATTGAGCTGCTTACAGAAAGATGAGCAGTGTAGTGCAGTGCCAAAAAAGCTGACCTTTGTAAAGCAATGGATGGCCTTTCAAAGCCAACACAAAGACACAGATCAGGTAGCACCATATATCAGACAGCTGAGAGCATACCCTTAACCAGTAATTCATTGCTTTAACTGTTTCATGGTACTAAGGTATTAGAGCAAAGACTGATTACGATATATTACTATTCAAGACCACTTCAGTACTCAGTCACAACAATGTGAAACAATTATTTACAAAATATATCATCTTCTGCCCCAAAGAAATTCAAGTCAGGTTACATATAAGGTTAAGAATCTATTCAGCAGTGACATCCTACCCCAAATCTGGTCAACTTTAACATTTCTGATTGTAGCAGGCTAACACCAGTTTAATGCAACTTTTTTAACTTAGCGATTTAATAATGCATGGGGTCTTCAGCTCCAAAATTAGTAACAGATGGTGAGGCGGGATTCATTCCCAGTCCTGAGGAGCACTTCACTATACTTTCCTTGCTCCAAAAGTGATTGAGAATGCAGCCTAGAAATATAGGTGTGCAGATTGCTTCTCATGGGGAAAGGCTGGTTTGTGCAGCATTGCCTTAACCATTGCCATGCCTCACTGTTTTCTAATATGTAGATCTAAGCTGAATGAAGTTATGGTTGAAAATTAAAGCAATAATTTCAAGAAATGCTATAAACTACAATATTTATAACTACTTCTGTGTTAGTAACATACATTCTCAGGCAGTCATAGCACTCTGAGAAATGTTTAAGCACTTTACTATCAATAGGTATTTTTCTTAAGAATTACACTGGTATGTGTTATATATAATGAGTGGGAAGGAAAAGTTAATTTGTTTGGGGTTTTTAATCTTTTGCAGAATTTTTCAAAAAGAGTTTACGGCACCAGATAAGAAAATTGCTACAATGCAATAGAATATTTTATGGTAATCTGTGTTTGAAGAAAATATATAAATAATTTTGAACCAGTATCCATGCAAAATATCATCTGATAAAATTTATTTCTTCCTACCCTACCCTCCATTCTACTATCCTAACCCTTTTTTTCTGTTCCCCTTTTGAATCATATCCCATAAACCTATTGTTCATTTTTATTCCTTCCTGTTACCCACAAGATCTAAATTCCATGTTGTTTTTCTCCCAATGACAAAAATATTAACCCTTCCACTGAAAAAACCCAATCTCACTTTCTTCTGCTTTAGAGTTAATTGATAATTTTTTATAAAATCTTCCTATTTTTACTACAGTTTCTAATTACTCTTTTTTTGCCAGACCCTGTCTTAATCTATCAGGTGTGTTTGATATTACTGATCTCTCCTTCACTCTTGTCTCAGTTAGTTTCTGTGATGCTTTCCTGGATCCTCTCTTGCTTCTAATGTCTGACCTTTCAGTGCATTTGTCAAAGGAGAAACCTCAGTGTGGTGAAACTATAAGCTGTGTTCTAAACTACCTTCTTTTTTCTTTCTCTCTCTATAGGTAATTTTATTTTAAGATGCAAACTGATTTTATTCTTCCTTTGCTATGACACATCACAGTTCTACTTTTTACCAAGCTTGTCTTCTCCTATACAAACCAAAATACTGTTTCATCTCTGTCGTGGTTTTGCTCTGGGTCAATTTGCTTTCCCACCCCCCACACAATTACTATTAGTTGAGAGAAGGTTTATGCAGATAAAAGAGACTGAATTTAGGGAAAAAAGTATGAACATTTATTATTAGCAAAATAAAAACTACTAAAGAACTACACCTATAATAATTCTACTCTAAGTAAAAGTGCTATGTATTTACAGAAAATACTTTTCCCCCCTTTTTATCAGTCCAAGGAGGAAAAGCAGTTTCTTTCTCCATTCTTGGAGCTCCAGGTCTCTTCAATAACTCTGCAGCACTCTCGTCGCAGCTGGAATTCTTTCTCTTTCTCTCTTGCTCTGTGTTGGCCTCCAGGGCTGGGCCTACCCCCCTCCTGGGCAAAGACTGAAGGCTGGGGGTTACCCAGGTCCTGAAGGGTCTTCTCTTCCATGGACTTGCAAGGGGACACTTGGATGTGTCTTCTTCCACAGAGTTACAGGGAATAATGGCTTAAGAGTCCACCCCTGTTTCCCTAAGGAGGTCCCTCCCCATGGGAGAACAGTCCTTGATAGACCTCTCCAACATGGTCTAGCACGGATCCCTTACTTGGATCCCCACATCTTACCTGGGCCGTCCTTGCTCCGGAGTAAGTCTCTTTCTCAAGGTTACAAATCTTTAGCAACAGCATGGATCTCACATACAGATTCCAACATCCCACCTGGGCCGTCTCGCTCCAGCGTAGGTTCTCTCAGGGTCACAAATCTCCAGCACCAGCAGCATAGATCTCTCACTGAGATCCTAACCTTATCCAAGCCGTCCTCTCTCTGGCATAAGCGTTGTCCCCTTCAAGGGCCACAAAGTCTTCAACAGGACTCTGCCTCACCTCAGGTCTCTCATGAAGTCTCAATTCTCTGGTACATCCACAAGCTCTTCTGTGAACTGCCTGGGGGGTCTCCTCACCCCAACAAACTTTCATAGGTGGCAGGGATTACTTTTCAGTCTTTTCCCTGCTGAAGGGAGAGCGCAGAAAAGGGGAGAAGCAGTTCTCCCCCCTTCGAATTTTCTTCTCTCTCCTCTGGCTGCCAGTTTTGACCTTGGAGGTCCCTTATCTCTTCGCTGGAATTTCTCTGCAGCGGTTTCTGTCTAAGCAGTTAGTCTTTTAAAATTTTTTTCTTCACTCTCTTACAAGAGAGAAGGGGGGCTTCAGTGCTACACTTGCCCCCACTTCGGCCCAAGCCAGGGGAGGAGAAGGCCTTGGCCCTCTTCGGGCCCGCTGCTTCTCTCCTACATGGCTGCCACTCCTAATTTCAACTGCACAACAAGTCTTCTCTTCCGTTTTCTTAAATATGTAATTAGCAAAGGCATTACTGAGAGTTTTAATTGGCTTCTTGTCCGGAACTTCACCTGGACAAAACCATTCTCAGCCCCAGGGGCTGGCCGACTGGGCAAAACCACGACAATCTCACATACATTTTTGAAGATATCTAGTGTGGTGGTGCACTCATTCACAACATCTAGTCATCAGTTCAGACTCCATATGGCTAAAATAGAATCTTGTTCTTCCTCCTAAAGGCTTACTACATTTTTTCCTTTCTATTGAAAAACGTATCTGTCAATCAAATCTATCACCTAGCTGTCACTGAGACCTGTATGAACAATTCAAGCTGAGTAGCCATTTAGACTTGCTGAATGGTTAATGAAGATTAATAGATAGTTTTAGACCTCTTTAGACTTTTTCTAGATCTTTGTTTCCAGAATCTGTCTAAATCTTTTGAAATATCTCTTGGTTGAAACCTTTTCTCTCCCTTTATCTATTTCAGACACTTGTCATTGGTCATTTCAGTTAGCATAACATCCTTCTCACAGCCCCAAGACAGTTCATCTTTCTCTTTCAACACATTCAAAATAGTTCTGTAAAGATCTTTTTTTTTAGCTTGGCACTTTGACCAACTCAACCCATCCCTCTGTGTCTTTCTCTTGGCTTTTCCCTCTTTTTTGCACCCTGACTGCCAGCTTTTGCATTCAAGGAAGAGCCTTTCATGGTTTATCTCAGTGATTTTCATTCTGCTAAATGCAGCTGTTTAATTTTTATGTCAAGTCCTTTATGTTCTTTTTTTCTCTGTCTGTCCGTTTGTTTGTTTGTTTGTTTTAACTCATTAGTGGAAAGGTATCCTTCTGCAATCCAAACTCACCATTTTCCTTTAAATCTTAAACCTCTGTTTTTCTCTGAAACCTTCATAACACTTCCCAACTGTTCAGGTGCTAGTGCTGAGTCAACTGTCTGAAAAGGTGACCAGTATGCCTTACTGTTTCTTTATTTTCCTATTGTAAAAGTCTGAGCTTGAACATTTTCACTAATGGTGAGTTCAGTTGTTCAAAGAGGTCAAAAACTGATAAATAATACACCTGCTGTTTGAGGAAAGTGGTGTGAAAGTGGGGAAAAAATAATTTATTCACATAATGAGGAGTTTTAATAAAGTTCAGCACCTATGTGAAGATTGGGTTAGATTGAAAGATAAATGAAAAAAAATGAATAGTACAGAAAAGAGGCTAAATTTTGAATGAATAGTCTGGGATATTATATTCCATCTGTAACCTCACTTCTCAAAGCTTTGAAAAGAAAACATTTTCCTTTCAAATGGCCTCAGTAGTGAGACCAAGAAAAAAGAAAAGGTACTAATACTGTTTCTGTTATTGTTATTATCACTGTCATCATAATGCTTCCATTAAGCACTCATGATCAGCAGGATGTATCCACAAAGGACATCTATCCAGTGGTTCACAGAGTTATAAGCATAGAAAAAAAGATCTTTATCCTTTGTCATTCCTTCAGCATATTTTTGTATTTTTCTCGGATTCTTGTTGCTGTACTTCCTTTTCTTGCTCTCTTTCTTTCTGTCTTTCAATCCTGAGAGCAATTACAATGGCAGCAGAAACAGAGCAGCCCGGGTGTTTCAGCTCAGCCTCAGCAAGAGCAATGAAGGAGATGGACCTGGCCAGATCAGTCACACAACATCCCAAAGTAGCTACTAAAAGCACAGAGCAGAACCTGAGATATTAGAACTGACTGGTTCTCTTGAAAGCATCTTGTGAAGACGGACGTCTAAAAGATCTAATTCACCACATTTTTACTGTACCATTCCTATTTTCACTCATGCATTTTTAAAACAGGAATATAGGAATGAAGGACTTCTAACACTCATTAATTCAAAAATCACCAGCAGAGGTAGTCCTGTGTTTTCCACAGGAATGAGGCTACAGCTAATTTGCTGAAGATATTCACCTCAGAGAGCAATTGGTGACCCATCGTGCAGAGCGCCTTATTTCTAGCCATCCCAAAACTAGCTTCCTCTAGAGTGGACTAGTCTTGTTTACAGAACATAACACTTAGCATGAATTTCCTGTAGGTCCTGTTTGTTATACCTTAGAACAAACAGTGAAAAAAGCCTTATTTTCTTCCTCTGTTTTGTGTGTGGTTGGGTTACTTTTTGTTTGGAGGTTTTGGGTTTGGTTTGTTTTTTTTCTGCCTCAAAGAGCCAGAAGAAAAAATGTAAAGGCCTCATTGAACTCATGATTTTTATAATATACATCAAAACTGTGGTAGGTCTTTTCTTTCCTAAGCATTTATTGCTTGTTAGCGACTGAATCATGTTAACATACTGGATTTTCTGAGACCATTCATTCCTTTAAAGTTATACCAGTGGGTTTCTGGTGCTGTTCCTTGGTTCTCATAGGTCTTTGAGTCACAGACTTTCACTTACGATTATAATTGCCTTACCATGGAAGTTCTGCAGCACAGTAATAATAATTGTTGCAAATAACAGTTAATGTTAGTATCTGGTCTTGTTTATTCTGCTGACAGTGGGAACAACTTCCTATTACAATCAGAGCCTGTGTGTTTTGTTCTTCACAAACAGTCCCAAACCTCACCTCAGAGAGTCAATGTCTTCTTCCCTAATGGAAAGGTCCCTCCATTGCTACCCAGCAGGCAAAGACCTATATACAAAGCCAAGACTACAAAGGAAGGAGCTTAAATAACTCTCTTGAGCTAAGAAGCCCCAGGTTAAGGAACAGGTGTTTCCAAAAATTAGGAATCTGGGAATGGAGGAAGAGGTGAGCTCATTTCCATGAAGAGAGCTTGCCCCAGGCAGTCCTGTAACTCACTGTTGAAGGCTTTCTCAGGGATTAGCCATCTGTCTGAGGCTGACCTATACACTGAATAAGCCAGTCTGCCACAGAGCCATTTTTGTAGTTGTTGAGGGCTTGCTTGTAAAAACCCAAATATATTGCTGCATCTGACTGATCTGATTTCTTTTCTACAGGAAAAGGGAAATTTTAGTTTCCAGATAACTTTGAGGCCAAATAATAGAAAAGACCATCATTATTTTATGTTGCCAAAGATAGATACACCTATTAAGCAACTCTTAAAACCTTATTGTCTTATTATACAATCTTATTTTCTAGGATTGAGGATAAAGTTAGATACTTTGTACAGGTAATTCAAAGATAATAAAATCAAATTTAAGGGACAAATTAACACTTGGTTTGTTCTAGAAGAACAAATATTTCCTTCAGGGCATTTGGTAGTCTTTTCCTATTAACATCTTCATTCTCTTAGAAGAATGTAAGTTCTTCACTTAGAGCTGTGTTTTTCTATGGCTTTTTTTTTTTTTTTTTTAATTATTGACAATTGTATAAATAAATAACTACCCACTTGGTCACAGGAAAAAATGAGAGTAAGTCTAGTATCTGCTAGAAAAGTAGATGCCCCAGCAGAGGTTTATATCACCCAAACTTGGCCTACTTCCATAAAGACTAGTTTTAGGTAATAATCTATAATCTCTGTACCGTGAGCAGAGAAAGAGCCACAGCTCAAACTAACCCTTAGGTAAGTTTTAATAATGCTTTGCTGACCTGACATTGACTACAGAAGGATTCTAGAGGAAGATTTAAACAAAATTACTATTGTTTAGCTGTCTAGAACTAAGCAGCATAAAACTGCCTCTTACATGTTAACTCATTCCTTGATGATGATTTCAGTACTACACAAAAACCAGAAAAGATTGTAACATGGGAGACCGTAGAAAGAGCAATCAATTGCCAGTATTCATGGAATTTGTGTTTCTACTTCGATTCAAAGAGAAAATAAATCAAAACCTTAGCCTCCCAGGTCCTAGAGAGGGCTTCAGCAGTAGGGTCACCAGAAGCAAGTATTACCAGTTCTACCATAAGGGAACTTTCTTGATTTTCTTAGTGATGCTCACACACACACACACAAAAGGTTATGTCAGGAATATTGAACTAGAATATTACAGTATTTGTTTCTTTTTTTTTTTTTATTCACCAAAAACTATTTACTAAACTTAATTCAAGTTCAAAAGTTTCCACTTCCCTGAGGTTTCACATTTCTTTAGAAAAATGTGTCCACTAAAATACTTTCACCTAGCTCAGAAAGTAAGTGTGCCCAATATAACTGAAAGCGGACCAAAATATGCTCTGTCTCAAAGACTTTGCACTGTCCTAGGGGATATGTGGAGATAATATCTAAGATTGTATCTCTCTTCCCCTCCCTTAAGCAAAAAGCTGCCTTAGTTACCCTTGGTCTGATGCAAACTGGTAGAATTTTGGTGGTTTGTGCTCTTTCTTACCTTGTCTCTTCTCCACGAAAGAGCGTGAATTGAATTCCCTATGACTTCTTCTGAGAGCAGCCCTGCCAAGTAGGACTTGCAGGTGCTGGTGGATGAGCGTCTGGACATGAGCAGGCAATGTGCGCTTGTGGTCCAGAAAGCCAACAATGTCCTGGGCTGCACCAAAAGAAGCATGGCCAGGTGGTTGAGGGAGGTGATCCCTTCCCCAAACCATGATTCAATAATTCCCTGGACTAAAGACTTACTGGAAGTATATGTGATGGATGCACTGAAATGCTGCACAGTGCTAATAGGAAGTGCAATCTGATCATGAGTCAGTTTAACCATTCTCAGGAGAAGCAAGAAGCAGACCATACTTTGAGGCCTGCTAAGAGACCATTAGCTCAGCAATCCCAAATTTGAAATACTTTCTAAACTGTAGGCCTCCATCCTAATATTCTCATGATTTTATCATAATCTGTCATTCATGCCATGTGCTTCATTATTTCTGTCAGTCTCTTTAAAGTTGAATATATTCTATTTTTTTATTTATGTTATCATTGTATCCATCTGAGCTTATCCATTTAATGATGTAGTCACATTACCATCAGTAGATAATAAGAAAATTATTTTTCTCTGTTTTTTACTTTGTCCACTTTCCATAAAACTCAGTTAAACAGTGTTTTCCTTGTCATAGCTGAGAACCCTGCCCAGTGACACAGCTGAAGTTAAAACTAGTTGAAAGGGAGTGAGAGCTTTTGTTGGGATCAGGTTGGAAATCACTGCTTAGTGGAAGGCAAAAGTGTTCTTACGTTTTCCTCAAACACTTTACAAGGCAAGGACCTTTAAATAGGAATGACAGCAAAAACTATTGGAAGATTAATGAGGATCCCTGCAGCCTGGTCTTTTATGGATCACCAGCTTTTCTTTCATCAGCTATATTTACTCAGCAAGTAAATCTACTGCTAAAAAATATGAAAAGCTCTTCCACAAGCCTGTTTAAAGGTAAGAGATCCTAAACAAAAGAGTTAACAGCATTTGACCAACAAAGAAAGCCCTGAGGGTGGGGAGGAAGAAAAAACCCTTAGGAAAACCTTCATCTTGCCTGTCAATTAGTCATTTTGCTATTCACTGCTGTGCAGCTCCTGAACTATCTTTTCTCACAGATGGAAAGAAAGCAACACAGGGTGGTTAATCATATTACTGCATTGATCTTTTATTAAGCAATATGCTGAACCTCTTGGATTATTATTAAAACTAAAATGTGCTTATGGCATACAGCATGTATATCTAGCCTTCTGGATCAAAGTATCTCCTGGCACTGTCACATACTAATGAGGAGAGTTGAGCCTAAAAAACTTCAGATTTATCAGGGGAAACAAAATTTTGTATATTATACATTTTTAATGACTTGTCTCGGTCCTGATGTTATCTTGTAATAAATTACATTTGTAACTTATTAAGGCAAATGCAATTTGTAATCATACAAAATAGTCCACGGAAATAGCATCATATTGACAGAATTTTCTCATGTGTTTTTGCTGTATTCTTGATGACATGATGATGATTCACACTCTATTAAAAATGATCATTCAAAACAGACCACTCCTATTTCAGCCAAAAGCTTTTTCTTGTGCTCTGCTCGTCAGCACATCTTCCACAGGAGAAAAGCTCTCTAGTCGCTGAGGATCAAAATGAGCAGAGAAACTAAACTGCTACCAAACTTTTAGCAGAAAGCCAATTCCTTTGTTACATTTTTACTAAGAAACTAAGAGGGCCGGGGCGTGGCTCTAAATAGGGAGTTGTGGCCATCCATAGTCTATCCCACCCACACTTGCAAGAAGAGGCTTGGAGATGGAGCTGCCTGGGTGTGCCAGGCGGGTGACAAGGCAGTGGGACTAGTTGCAGGAGCAGTACCTCTTTTAGGAAAGAGATGGAAGCAGGACTAGAGAATAGGCCATGGCCTATTTCACTTAATAGTGAGGATATAGTTTCTGTTTGGTTTCTGTCCCACCTAAAAGCTACATTTATATTTCACGATGTTGCCTTGTTTTTTAAGACACCTTTATAGCAAAAATTAGTCATAATTTTTGCAGTATTTTCCCCATAATAATGCTCAATAAATAATAACAGTTGTTTGGGGGGATTTTTTTGAAACAAACCTTCTTTATTAAAATTAATGAATAAGCAGATAAACAAACAGTTTCTGCCTAAGGTATTTCTCTGGGGAAAAAAACCCAAACAAATCACCTGATTTAATTTTTCTCATTTCTTTTTGAAAGAAACTAAAATTCCATCACTAACAAAACCTTTCAAATAGAAAAATATATTAATTTATCTTTTCAGCTTTCCTAGAGAAAATGTGGGGAAAAAAAAAAAACAAAACAAAACCGAAAAAATGTGGGATTTCCAGCACAATCTACAGTTTCATTTTTACGCACAACCATCAGTTAGGTGCCTTAGGACACAGAAAATCTGCAGAGTACCAGGTTTCTTATAAATATACCACCATAAGACTCAAAAGCCATGTTTGTGCTTAGGTCCAATGATCTGTTACAGAGGACAGGCTATGATACTGGCAGAAAGAAATAGACAATGTAAGATGATTAAACCAGCAGAACTTATACCATAATATTTTGTTACACCACTTCGCTGATGAAACTCACCTAAAAACTCTGGCAATTTAAACATTGTTTGTTGTTCAAAATGTGCAACAGAAGTAACAACTGGAGAATCTTCAGTATTTTCCTCAAATGCACATCAGAGCTTCTCTCTTGACTAAACTTTCTTCAGCCTGTATAGTACAACACTGTACTCACATGCACAAGTCTTCATACAGGAGAAGAGTGCCAAGTCAAGAACAGCCTGCTAGTTATGCATCAAAAGCAGCTGATACCACACATTCTCATAAGTTAGTATCATGTTTTCTAATCATCCCAAGCTATCCTGTAGGTCTGTTTTCACTTAAGTTCTGTTCCTAACTTTAATCCTGTTCACAGGCAAGAAATCCTTTAAAACATACATCCATGGATGCTTTCAGCTTGAGGCAGTGAGCCTGAGCAATAATACAGGTAAAGATTCAAAGAAACACACCTCAGCAGCTTCTCATACAATCAGGCTGGAAACAACAAAGTAAGGTCTTGTAATTTTCATCCGTATGTCTATGACAAAGAAGGAATTTCTCCATCAATATTTTGGGCGCTCTTATGTTTTCATCCACATAGACTTGCTATCCCATACACCAAGCTCTGGGCCAGCCCTGATAACTCATGTTGTCACTAAGTAATACACGCTTTCAGCCAAGCTAGGCTAATCAAAAAAGAGTAATTCAAATGCAGCATATTCAAATGATTTCTGCAGTGAAAGAATGAAGTAAAGGACCTTTTTGATAACATTTGCATGTGAGCCATCAATTAGCTGCAATGCTTAGAATGAACATTGCTCAGTAACTTCTCTTCATTTTTATTGATTAGGCTATTGGTTAACAATAGTCTACAAACGTTTAGATGTGTTTTAACTAATGAATCACTGACTGTTTTTGTTAAAATTTAGATGGATCAATAATTTTTAGGCCAGTAGTGATGCGTGTGAACCTCACCCATGTTATGAAGTTATTTCTAAGTGGCTGGTCGTTTAAGTCTTGTAGTATTGATTTTGGTCCATGACAGACACAAATATAACAGAACAAAGGGAAATAATGTTTTTTTTTTTTTTTTTTTAGAAATACTTAGATGTACTAGAAGATATGTAACTTTTTAAATCAGTAAATATCTGCACAAATAACCTTTATATTTTTCACATATCACATCTTCCAGTCTCAAAAATCATCAGCAATTACAAGTTAGCATACATTTACCTGTGAATGTCTATGAAAATTTACTGTTTGACCACTCTACTTCTAGTTATACCATCACAAAACTCAGAAAAGACCCACTGCACACCGCAGACAGGCCTATACTCTAATTTTAACTTTCAAAGGCATTCAGTAAGTTTAGTTGTTTAATAAAATACCACTGATTAAATGCCTGAAAAAGAAGAGAATATTTGCTAAAGAAAAATTCATTAAGTACTTATTGGTCTATTCATTCAACCCACTTCCCCTCATTATCATTTTGTTTGGTTTCACCCCTTTTTGAATTTGTTTTTATATTCTCAGATGATAACCATGTTTTAGATAGCTTCTGCTGTCCTCAGCATGGCCTACGTTGCATAAAGGCAAACAGCAAATGGATGCAAAATAACACAACATAACTACTCTCAACCTGAAGTATTAAGTAACTTACTCCTAAATAAAGTAGAATTTTTTTTATTTCTTCACAATACCTTAAGCATCAACTGTCCAAATTAATCAAGTTATCAACCAAGATTTTAACTATCATAAATGCTGTATCTACAGAAAGTAAAATATATTTTGTTCTTCATATATTCTGTCCTCTACAAAAACAACAGGTTTGTAATTTTTAGCACAATGATAATGTTATCAATAAAATTTCCATTGCATTTTGAATATCTTCCTCCTGTGAGCATTGAGGTGGTTTTTTTTTTGGTTTTTTGTTTGTTTGGGTTTTTTATTTTTGTTTTGGTTTTGGTTTGGCTGCCTATTCAAATCGAATTTCTTGGTAATTCAGCTCGAGTTGTGGCTCCAAGGTCCTATTTCTCATCAGCCAGCCAAGTCTGCCATCTAAGAGAAAGTGAGGGATGTTAATAGAAGCACGGGCTGTATGGTTGTGCACATGATCACACATGCCAGTGTCTTATTCAGTCTGAAAGGACTTTCAAGTCTACCAGTTTGAGGTCATTGGTAAGTTCATTTGCAAGTTGATTTTCCAGATAGCAGGCAGCAATCTCTAGCGTGTCCCTATTCCAAGGCTACCAGTAAGAAAACAGGACAATTTTTCAGCAGTAGTGGATAAAAGAATACCTTCTCTTAAGAAGATACATCCAGGACCACCAGACAAATACCATATCTCTTCAGGAATACAGCCTTTGCCTCCAAACATACCAGGAATTTGTCAGATATTTCAGCGTATGCACATATCAGCATATGCCTATACACTCGTCATTCAAGGCTACCAGCTCTAGAGGTAACAAGTTTCTCAACTTGAAGGTCTGGCCCTTTGAAGCTGGATTCCCTCATTTGGTACTGGCAAACTCCACTTTGACTACAGATCTCAGCTCA
Source organism: Empidonax traillii (assembly GCF_003031625.1). Classification (NCBI taxonomy): domain Eukaryota; kingdom Metazoa; phylum Chordata; class Aves; order Passeriformes; family Tyrannidae; genus Empidonax; species Empidonax traillii. Next base: position 1,203,959 of record NW_020955575.1, read on the forward strand.
GTCCAAACTAAACTGTCTTGACAGTGTGAATGCCCTCAAAATCCATGTCTGCATTAGTAAACAAAAGAGCACTGGGGAATGTTACCAAACACTGACTATTTGTGCTGTTAAAGCAGAACATGGCCAGACCAGATAGCACTTTCCTAAATGATTCCTGGGCATGGGTAGATGTAGTTCCTCATGGGGAACCCAGATGTGGCTACCTGATTTGGTGGTTCAGACAGCTGAGGAGTAGGATGCAGAAACTCCTCTACCAGACCCCCAGTGTGAGACAACAGGCACAGACATGGCTTACCGAGACAGATGTAGCCAAAGTAACTAAAAAACACTGTCAGATGCCAGAAAATGGGATCTCCTTATCCTGATCTCCATATCATACAATCATAAAAGAGTTTGGGTTGGAAGGTACCTTTAAAGGTTATCTAGTCCAACTCCCCTGCAATAAGCAGGGGCATCTTCATCTAGATTGGGTAGCTCAAAGTCTCATTCACCCTGACGTTGAATGTTTCTAGGGATGGGGCATCTACCACCTTTCTGGGCAACCTATTTCAGTTTTCACCACCCTCATCACAAAAAATTTCTTCCTTATATCTAGTCTGAATCTGCCCTATTTTATTTAAATCATTTCCCCTCCTCCTACCAAAGACGTATGTTGTGGGTACTCCTGTCTTACGAGTAGGAAAGAGAACCAGAGAACTAATTCATCACCTCTATCATCCCTGAGTACAGAGAATGTACTTACAGATCTCAAAACATAGATCTAATCCTCTACAAAATGCCCTTAAGGCATTCTCCCCACCTCTTCAGAGACTTCAAAAGTCTGATAGGATATCTACCTTCCTGAACCATGATACTGAAGAATCAGGACTACTGACCTTTATAGTGCTTGGACTTTTCAGCCATACTTGTTTTTGCACCCTGCAGAATCATGGCCAAACATGGTCTGAGGTAGCACAGATTTGTGTGAGCTGGAAAACAAGTGTGAAACCTCTGATTGATAATGAAATTGAAAGAGCAATCTAAAGGAATTAGAAGACTGGGCAGAGAATTTCAGCAGCCCTTATGAAGTCCTATTACAAACTGAACTCACACTAAAATTATTCATTCTTTCAGGCACAGAAAGAAAAAAAAGGCAAGCTAGATCCTTTGTGCTATTGAATTAGAGTTCTCCCAATCTATTAAATTTTTTAGGTAGATATCCTTTTTTTTAAAATTACACAAATAAACAAGTTATTCCAAACTTCTCACTTCTGTCCCTTTTGAAGTCATCCAGCTCAAAAAGGTAAAACAGATTTTCCTAAAGTTTTGTAAGCAAAGCATAATCCTGTAATGAACAGTGTGAACACCAAATTTCATCCCAGAGTTAATTTTTTGTAGCCCATTTATAAATCTTTGAAATACAGGTTTGTAATAGAAATAGTGACAGACCTTTAACAATAGTGCTGCTGTAATGAGATTTGTCATTTATGATTAATTGAGGATAGTCTTAAAACATCTTTTCTAAAAGTATCTTCTTTCCATTGGATTTATTTCCCATAAAGTTATATCAAAAAAATCAGTTCCCCAATTTTGTCAAGTGGAAAGACATTCTGCTTATTTACCCTTAATGATAATCCAAGCTTCTGACAAGTAATAATTTCATCTGTGTCACTTCAATCAAACTGATTTTATTGAAAACCTACAAAAGCAGGTTCTAGCAATCTCTAGTGTTTTTAATAATGTATTTCTAATTGACATATTGTTTTAAAATCTCTGAAATACAAATGGATTTGAAACAAATGTATGCCTAATTACATGACTGAACTAAGAATGAAAAAAAAAAGAATGGCTCGCTGAAGACTATTTAAAAAAATGTTTCATTCTAAATGTTTCACTTAGTGCATTAATACCACTTTGTGAATGCAGTTCGTTTACTCTAGTGTAATTGAATTTGCTTGTTAATCTGTTTCCAAAAGGTGTTCAAAAATACAGCTGCATAAGCAAATGGAATTTTACAAAAATGAATATTTATGAAGATCCAGATTTCCTTATTCCCAAAGGAATGATCAAATTTTACTCTAAATCTTTAAAAAGATTTTTTATCTTGCTTCTTGCGTGTATTAGTGATGCGGGCTGCTTATTAATCAATGTTTAACAATGTAATTACAGCTGGTTTTAGTCTTACCAGATAACACAGATTAATAAATGACCTGCAACTAGTGAAGTGTGTAGAAAGGGTAATGAATTCCTTCCATCAGCACATTAATTTATTAGTAATAAACAAAGAGTATGATGAATTAGAAGAATTTGTAGAGTTTCTGAATATTGCAACAAAATTTCCAGATGAAAGCATTTAATCATACAGTTTTCATTCATTTATTTCCTTTGTAGCAAATTTGTGAGCTATACTGTGCTGGGATTTGCTTTTCTGAGCTGTGTTAAACCGTCCATTGAAAGCCAGTTTTCCAGAGTTTTATATCAGTTCACATTGATTCAGCTCATACTGCTACACACCAATTTTACCTGTCACTGAAGCTGGTGGAACTTTGATGTGAACTAATTAAATTCTTTCCTTATACCAAAACAACTTAAAGCAGCTGAGCAAAGCACTGCTGAATTAGTCCTGTCTCTACAGTGACCATAACTGTGGAATTCCTTTGGAGAACAATGTGCAGTTGCAAGTAAAAAGAAGCAGTCACAGAAGTAGCCTGATTAAAGTGGTATAACTGTTGGTATAGTGGAGTTATCACCTATATCTGCATGCTAGAGAGACATAACAGCAAAAACCATATGCAAATGTAATCTTAAAATAATTTTGTCACTTTAGCCTCCTAATGAGCTCTTCTGGCTTTCCATCATTTCAATACAGACAGACACCTTTTGAAATCAAAGTTACACCTTTCTAAGAATTGGATAATTTCCTATGTACAGAAAAACTGGAGGTGATGAAAAAAAGGTAAGGCATAGATAATACATGATACCCGATGGCATCACCAGTAATTGCATCAAATGTCAATAAAACTCTTAAGTGGTTATCACGGTATCCACAGTGATAACTCAGTTCATCCCTCTGCATAGTACATAAGCCTCTCCTTTTTGTGCTTTTGCTCCTGCTACTCTACTTCTTTGAGCTGTCCCTCTGCTCAGTTCAGCAGGGAGGAGGTGGAGACAAACTGTACCCTTAATCTTCCCTCAGTCCTCTCGTTTCTTTAGCACAGTCTTGAAACAGAGCCAAAACAGAGCAAGCAGAGTCATGTAGATCTCTTGTGCCCTTAGGTGTGAGAGGGTGCTTCCCAAGGACAGGCAGTACTATATCTCAGAGAGAATGTGCAAAAGAAGGCAGTTTGAACATCTCCGATCTGACTGTAGGTTACCGTCTCAACTGTAGGTCAAATTTCCTCAGGAACAACTCCCATCCTCCTAGAAAAATCAAACTGGTAGAAACCTAATGGGAGAAGAGGTGGAAAGAGAGCTCTCCATTCTCACAAAAGAATGCAGAATTTTTATTCCCTGTAAAATCTAACATTATACAGATACTTAATATTTTAGATTTTACTTAATTTTTTTAATATCTAGATAAACAAGATTTGAAAGCTTTAAATGGTACAGCTCATTATAAGGTAGAAATCTTAACAGGTAGAAATCTTAGCAGGTGCATAAAAATTAACTCCAGGGGGTTCACATCAGGTAAGGCTCAGGCTCACAGCACTTGGTAATTGGAAGCATGTGCAGAGCGCTATTAGAAGAGCTCAGAACCTACTGTGCTTTGACCAACATCCAGCCCCATTTCCTATGTGCATCTAAATACTGCTCTGACTTCTATGAGAACTGTACAGGTAAAAGAATTGCAGCAGTGACTCTCAAAGTGGCACAGTGACAGAAGCGTATCCAGGGGGAACCTAAGGGCATGTCTAAAGGGAATTCACAAGCAGACATCAGTGTGACTGTACAAGCTATGCCTAAAAATATGCATAGATTTCAGTAGGTTAGAATAGGCTGTAATGAATTATGTAACTGTCATGAATTCTTGCCAAAAAGCCCCAACTAGCATAATGTTGTTGCAATTATGTCAATTCACAGGAGATAAGAGACTGGTCCTCTGTAAACAGTGTTTCGTGCATGAAACTATATTATCTCTACATTCCATTTATCTACGACTGCTGAATTTATGAGGAAATTATGTATGTAGACACATACATATGCATATTTGACAAATAAATGTACTGAAAAGTCTCAGTCTGAACAGATACGGTACAGTACTTGTTTTGAGAGAAAAGTATCTTAAATTAATCTCCTAGTGAATCCGAATTCAGATGAAGCTCTTGCCAGCTGCCAGCAGTTACTCGCAGGTACAGTAGAGGCAGTGCAGACTTAAAAGCTATGTGCTGATTTCAGCTGGAAGGAATGTGGCAAACTATGGTATTTCGCTGAGCCTGATTAAGCACCTAAAATCTAGCTTAATTATGCTACAGCTGGTTATATGCAAGACACATTATACGGCAGGAAAAGAGGCTGTATTAGCAGTTAAGCCTTATTGTTTCTCTCTGAGAGAGAGGAGCCTTTCCAAAGGCATGCTAGAAGACAGCCTTCAGGCCACTGACTAGCAAATCATAGCAAGGGGCAGAGCTAGGGCCAGGCTGGGGGAAGGAAGGCTGGGACAAGGCTGCGGGCAGCAAAGACTGAAACTGGTTCTTCAGTGCACCAGGCAGCTTTAGGAGTGTGCCATAATTTTACAGGCCCCTGAGCATTTTGGGATACAATGAGGACATTTTCAGGTTACTAAATGAGAAGGACACAAAGATGACTTAATTCTCTCTCAGCCTGCCATGCTCTTTGACTGTAAATTTTAAGAGGCACACAATGGTGAGGTTTTGGGTGGGGTTTTTGTTTGTTTGTTTGCATGTTTTTTTGTTTTGTTTTTGGTGTTTTTTTTTTTTTTTTTTTTTTTTTCTGGTTGGTTGGTTTTGGTTTATGGTTTGGTTTGTTAGGATTGGTTGGTTGGTACATTGTTTTTTATGTGTAGCACCATTCACTAATAAGTCTGTGCCCATTTCGAGAAAAAAAAAAAATCGCACTACCCATATGGAATGATTAGGAATATATATGTTAACAACGAAGAAGGAACACCAGTGTAGAATTTTTCCCCTGGAATTCAGGAGGCTGATTTCTGCTTAAATGTCCTTGGCAGATGCCCTGATCTGGTAGACTACCTTTTCTCTATTGTTTTTTTTCTTAACACTAGAAGTTCAATTAGGCAAGTTGATTTCTTACTGTGGGGCTTACTACAGTAATACAGCAGTTATAGCAATTTGTCTGGTAGTGTACTAATAAAATAAGTGAAAAAAGTACAAAATCATATTACCTCACAGACAGCATAAATCTGAATTCTTTGGTTTTAAGGTTAAATCTGCCAGATATATTAATTCATTTCCTTTCCTTTAATGTTATTTGAATATTAGGTTATATTTTGAAAGGGTATAAAGAACAAATTTAAAAAGCAAAGGGAAGTAGAAGATGTTAATTCATGTATCATAGTTGCCTTTTACTTTAATGTTTTGGATTGTACTACTAAAAAGGGAAAAAATAAAATTTCAAATAAAATGATACATGATAGACTGTCGAATCTCCCTGAAGTACACTGTTAAGACCAAATTAATTATAGAGTGTGAGATAGACAACCATCAAGAATTACAGTATGACTATGAGATGGAAAACAAAGTTCATTAGCAAATATATGATTGATAAACTCAAGAAAATTATAGGATGCTCCAAGATATGTACTATGAGCAGCAAATATATTTGTTACCTACTATAGAAGTTGTAGACAACAGTGTGGTAAAAGATTACTTAGGTTAGCCTGAATAACCTAAAAAAATGTTATACTGTGGATTAGAAATGGTAACTCTAAGCAACTGGGCAACATAATGACAGATGAATTATTGTAGACATCTGCCATGTTATTCACTAGAAAGATGAAGAAGAGAAAAAAAACCAAAAATCCCAATTATTCAGTCACATTGATGAGCTCTAAATTTATTACAACCACTTAAGAAAAAGACCTAGACATTACTGGCAACACTACAGTTCAGTGACAACTGCTAATTGTGCCATCACTAAGGAAAAAAAAAAAAAAAACAACAAAAAACAGCAACAACAAAAAAAGGCAAAACAAACAAAACAACTCCAAACTGAAACCATCCCACAAAACAAACAAAACTTTTAACAACTGCCAACAAAAGTAATTTGCAAACAATTGAAGCTATGGTCTTGAAAAAAACTACAAGAAGAAACTACATCTCACTACACCACTTAACTCTTCTTGCTGCTACAGTTCAAATCCCCTTCTCAAGAAAGATATGTACATAAGGACAAAAAAAGATTTCTTGAAATTAAGTGTTTTCCATCTGAAGGAGCTCGAAAGATACTCAGCGTTAAGAGTGTCACTCACTAAGCTTGAGTAGCAGCTAGCTCTCACCTAGACTAATGCAGAAAATATTATCTGAACTGAGGCCTTAGACAGAAGACAACTAAGAATTTGCTTGGTAAATGTATGTGAATTATAATAATTAAAGGAAAAAAACTGTTCAGAGGTGGGTTGAAATTATCCATTTTGTGGTGCACATTATCATGGGGATAGAGTTAGCTAATGTGGTTGCATGAAGGACAGAAAGGGTCCACAGGCAGTGTTACAGTATACAGATTTAAGTCTGTATGTACTGATCCAGGCAGGTGTTATCTTTCCCTTTAGGGTCAACTATAGCAAAGACTTTTTGCTCCATTATCTGGTCATGTAACTTAATTTTACAGAGGATTTGCATCATCCCTGCATTTGTATTAGAAGATTAGACAAACCAGAATTGACTGTATAAGGACTGTTACACTATGATAAATACTAAAGAAATCACAACCCAAAACTACAGTTGGCAAATTCAAGCCACAAGTAAATGCATCCTGGATAAAGCATTACTTACACATGAAACACACTATCAGGTGCACTCTCATATTTGAAGGAGATAAAGTATTTAAGGTCTTGTAATTTAGTGTATCTGGCAAGCATCAATTATCTGAGGATAAAACAAACTTCTGCAGCTTAATATGTGTATTTCTTGTCAGAAATCTGGTTTACGTTCAGCGGATAAGGAGAGATCAGTTTTGGGGGGAGGTAAATCGACAGACCAGGGCAGAAGTGGTAGAACATTTGAATGGAAACTTGACAGAGTACGAGAATGTGAAAGACGGCAGAGGGAAATCTGCAGAGGGTTGTACTCCCAAGGGATGCAATTCTTAAATTATTCTACTTCAAGGAACACCTTCTCCCATACACTTTGGCAGCTTTCCTGTCAGTAGTGATGCTTCACATTGCTAAACTTCCTGGATCTAGAGTTGAAAGCACTGGAACTCCTGCCATTGCAATCTGTATTTTCTCTTTCAGAACTAAATAAGGGTTATTGCATCTGTTCTTTTATCCTTTCCCCTCCTACCTCCTAACACAGAAGGGAGATTGAGAGGAGAGACACGTTCATGCTCTCTCACAGAAGGAAATAAGGAAATTGAGAGACTGAGACTGACTGGAAGAGGAGGTAATATGTGGAAACAGGAAATCCACTGGGTCTGATTTTTCACCTCAGCTGGGCTGAAAGAAGAATCTAGGACTGTCACAGATGGAAGTGATCAGATGTCACTTGTACTGAATGAGAACAGGAAGATACTAACCTCACTGGAGCATATTGCTAGAGTTTATCTGCTACTTACAACTAAAATATGAATTAGCTGCCCTTATGGTCAGGCTCTTCTGTACACAATTTTTAGTATGACAAACATCCTAGGAAAATTGAAACTGAATCTTACGGAATATTGAAGTAAACAATGTGCTTATATGTGCAGATGCTTCTTGCTGCAGCTGGGCTCAAAGACATTCCTTTAACGCATAGGTGAGCAAGAGAAATTATCTCCTCTCAGAATACCTCCAGATGCTATCACAGGATGATGGCACTGGCTTGTCCTGCTCAGGCTTCCCACAGGAAGGTCCCACACAATGTGATATACTAACAGACTCTGAAGAATGGTCAGCAAAGAGGCGGTATATTCTCCAATGCCCCTTATTCCTCAGTAAGAGAGTTTTCAAATTCAGGTTTATCAGGGGAAGTAGTCTCAAAGGACCAAAGCATGCTTTTGGACCCCATACAACTTGTTCCTTGGGAAAGGCAGAGGCATTTCATATTCACATATATGCTAAACATGAATTTAATTTGTACTGTTCTATGGAATGTATTTCATTTCCATTAAATGGCAAGATGACACACCTTCTTATCTTTATTTCTGGGCAGTGTTTCTCAAAGTGTATTGAACATTCATAGATTTGGAAAACATGATCTAGGTATCTATTTAGCAGAGTATAACTTTAAATCTCCCAAGAGAAAATTTGACAGTGAATTTTTATTACCATACTGATATAAGTAAAGACTTTAAATGTGGAGCTTTATAGAACTATTTTTGATTTGTGTTAACGAAAATAGTTTAAAGAAAAAAAACAAAACCAAGCGGACATTTTATCTAGAAAAAGAATTTTTTATATGAACACACTTTTCAATAAGCCAGTCCCAATTCTCTACAATTTCTTTATGAAACAATAATAATTATTTAATACATTGTTTTATTTACTATAATAGAGCTACTCTGACTTATAAATCTACCAGAAAGTCTGAAATTGACACTGTATGGAAAAATCAGATTTGGAATGTAAGTGTCATTACATTTGTAAGACTAAATGCAAAGTCAGTTAAAATAATTTGTTATGCATCTATTAATTATAAGTCAAATGTCATGATGCCACTGAATTTTATACTAAAAAATATACAAAATTTGACAAAAAATGCACAAAAATATGTACTTCATATTTCGTGGGAAAATCTTATGCACAGATAAAGAACTGTTCAAAGATTGCTTAGATTAAGACTGCAAATTCTGGGTTTAAAATATCTTCTTCTATTACATAGGCCTCATTTCTACATTTGCTACTGTAAAACACAGTTCAAATATTTTTTTGTCAAAACTAGTTTTATCTTGTGGACAGAACCAAGCTCAATACCATTTACAGAAACTCTGTCTGAGGCTAACCTTTAACACTTTTTTCAAACTATTGAAATTTTGCTTCAGCCCTGCACAGAGCAAAAAAAGAATGTGTGATTTCTGCAAAAAGGGGATTTGTAAAAACAGCATTTTGTAACCATTTTCAAGCCATGCTCATTTCCTTACATATGCTTGTATAGCCTCAGAATTCGTTCCATATTCCTTGTATCAGAATTTCAGATCGAGTTATGTGTTGAAGATAGAGTTAGCCAATTTTAAGGGGGAAATTATTTAAATATATCTCCAGAGTTTGCTTAGACCACTGCAATTCAGTATGGTGAATCGCAGCTAGTATGAAGTTCATATCAGCATAGGGAAGCTTGGTAATGTCAAGGAAGTCATTCTAACTATAAGTAAAAACAAGAGACAGAATCTGGCATACAGACTTTGAGTAAGAAAAAAAAGGACAAAACAGAATAAAATAATAAAGGAACATAAGTATCTTGAATAGCATTGTTCTGTTTCAGTTAACCATTTACTTTGGTGGTGTCTGAATTGTAACACATTGAGTTGAATGAAGTTCCCAGTTGTTTTTTTTCTCTTTTCTTTTTCTCTCAGAAGTTTTGTTACCAAATCTGAGGGTTGTAGGCCATTTAGCTTGAGTATTTTGGTTCAATTGTAATATTTCTCTTTTCTATTTTTCTTTGCAGAAGATCTAACTCTCGGTTGGATGAGATGCAATACAGGCTGTGCGTCCTACAGAATATAACTGAAGTATTACAAAACATTACAAATAAGCAGAGGAAAAGGGAAAAATCCTTAAAATTCACTAATAAGGCTTTCAAATTCTGAATCAATTTCACAAAGATTTAATGTGCATGAAGCACAAAAAAAGACCCCAAAATTAACAGACACTTTCAATGTATACGAATTATTTTGGTGTGCCTATGAATATGACTGTTTTAACAAAGCAGTACAGATACTATGTCATTTTTAGCTCAATTTTAGCTCAATTTACGACTATCAGGAAGGGCATTTAAAATTAGTTGATCGTGAAGAGGAATATACACTTTTTCTTTTTAAATCTCTTTTTTATTTCTTTATACACTCAGCCATGTGCACTTATAACCTTACATCCTATGTGGTTAACATATGTACATACCTTTAAGTACCTTATAGGTATACAGTTCTTATACATGTATTATACACATACAATATTAGATTGTATAATATTGTACAATATAACCTGTATAAATGCAGGTGATGATGAAAGTGAGTGTCTGGCCTAACACTATATGCAGGATATGAATATATCTCGTTACCATTTGAGCCTTTCTGTTGATTTGTTAATTTAGTAAGTTTCTGCATTTTTATGAACATAGTCATTCAAAGAGTAAATACAATTCTTTGGGGTTTTTTAGCACATTCTGTAGGTTAAAAAATTCATTTTTTTGGATTAATGACATTGTAGTGAAATGCCAGCACTTCATGCTAAGAAATTATGGAGGACCAACTAGGTTGAAGACTTCCTATATCCACTTTAATCACTGTCACAATATATGCCACATGAAAAACAGCTTTACCTATGAAAATTTGCCAAGAAGCTACAAAATACCTGCATGCAAGTATTTATGAAACAAAACAGCCTTTTTAAAAGAAGGTAAGCAAACTCACTGTTCTGTACAGCTCCCTTTTCTGAGTACACACGCATGAGGATGAGAATGACAGATGACAGAGGATGAGAGAATGAAGAGCCCTTACTTTGCCTACACTTATCACGGTATCCGACCTATCAACAGAGTATTCTGAAGGAAATGCAAAAACGGTCATATTCTAAGCCATATTAATTATTCAGCAACTGAAAGGAATACAGTACATTTTTGAGGCTTTCTCCCCACTATTCTCGGAAGTAATGAGGAGCCCACAGGGAAGTGCCCAAAGTCCGGAGTATGGTGGCTGTTTATCCGACAATACCGAGCATAGTATTGTTATTATTGTTGTCATATTATTATTATTATTAATAATAATAATAATTTTGCCTTATCTGCCTATAAAGGTTCCATAAACAAACCTCCCCCAATTTAAATTTCCATTTTTGGCATAACATTTTCTATATCAGCGTCCCCATCTGCGCAAGGCTTGTTTCAGATTCCCGCATAATCTTGCCACAGAATTGCAATTACACCCCCCGCTCTTCGCTGCCTTCGCCTGCTTCCAAGATGATAATCACTTATGCTGTTTACATCGCAATATCCACCCTCCGAAAGGACATGGCGATGCACTTTTAGCGGAGCAGTAGAAAACCCGGTCCGTGCTGCTCGGCATCAGCCCCGGGAAGGTTGCGCGGGACAGAGCCGGAGGCAGGGGCCGGGCGGGGGGTGCGCGGAGCGGGATTGGGGCCAGCGATTCTGGCCGCGGGGGATGCGGGGCCCCGGGGCGGCCCGGGAGAGGAGCGCTCCCGCCGAGAGTGCCCCTCTCACCACCCTCCGCTCCGCAGCCTCGCTCGGGCAGCGGTAAGTTTTCGTGTCCGTCCCTCAGTTGTTTCACTCATCAGAAGGAGCGAGGGGTGGGTTTGGAGAAAGGAAAGCGAAGGGGAGGGGGCCTGATAGAATCCCGGGAAAAGCTCTCCCGGTCCGTGGTAGAACGCTGACAAAAGAGATTTGGCAAGTTCCTCTCTCCCTCCGGTTTTACTTTATTTTTTTTTTCTCCCTCTCCTATTTAAATTGTCACATTGTTGGAGGATTACACGCGCTTCAGGTTACACCCGACGGGGGGCGGAGGGGAAGCAGCCGCTCCTTCTCTTCTCCAAATAATGACTATATTGTCATTAGCCTGCTCTTCGTATTTGAGGCAAATCGCAGACGCGGGGCTAAAACCCCCAACGAGACAGAGGGAAGGGAGCCCAGGTGATGCCACCTCGAGGAACTTGATTTTTATTACGGGAATGCCTCCGGGAACCATCCCGCAGCTCCCGCCTAAGTTTCCCTTTCGATGGCAGCAGCCCAGGTGCGCGTTCAGCCCGGCCACGGGCGGGCACCGCGCGGGGGCAGCGCCAGGACCCGCCGGCGGCGGTGGCTCAGGGGGGTCGGGTTCGGGCTGGGGCTGCAGCCGGACCCCGGTCGGGACCTCTCTCCCTCGCTACCCCGGCGGCTGCGGCTCGGGGAGAACACACAGAACCCTGCGGGGGGGTGGCGTGCGTCCGTCCGTCCGTCAGTTCGTCTGGGCGTCCGTCCCATTCGCTCGCAGGACGATCCTGCCGGCGGCCTCCAGGCGTGCGGGACAACCCCCGGAGCCCCCCACACTGGGAGCCACTCCCGTCGCGGCCCCTCCGTCCCGGCGCTGCGCCCCGCGCGCTGCCCGCGGCTCCGGCACCCGCGGACACCCGACACCGCCGCGCGCTCATTGGCCGGCGCCGCCGGCCACGCCCCTCCGGCCGCGACCACTCAGGCGCCGCCTCGGCCCGGCGGGCGCCGAGAGCCGCTGCTGTTTGGCCGGCGCGGGCTGTCAGTCACGGTGAGGGACGGGCCGCGCGCCCGCCGCGGTCCCGCCCCCTCGCCTTCATTGATATTATCGCCGCGCGGCGCGGGCGGGCGGGCTGCAGTCGGGGCTGGCGGGCGGCCGGCCCGGAGCGGGAGCCGGGCAGCGGCGCGGGGGCGGTGGAGAGGGAGGAGGAGGAGGCGGTGACAAAAGAGAAAGGCAGCCTGGAGGGAGGGAGCGCCGAGCTACAGACTAGCACAGCAAATTCTCCACCGTCCTCTAGCACCAACGAAGCGGCGGCAGTGGCAGTGTCTAGAAATACAGAGCTAGAAATATAAAATCATCCCGCTCCTGCACCATGGCTTTCCAAAGTAGGCTCCCTTCTTGGATTATTTTGTGCTCCGTCTGGCTGTTCCGCTTTGCACACACGGGGGAGGCACAGGCTGCAAAAGAAGGTAAGGTGATGCGGAAAACAAAAGTTTGGGTTTATTTATTGCTCTTGCCCACGAAGTCAGTGTAGTGGCTCAGCGCGGGACCTGCCTACCCCTGCCAGCTGCATGTCAGCCCCCATTAAAGGGAAAAAAAAAAAAAAAAGACTTTATTTAGTTGAGATAGGATGGAGGAAAGACCTAGGCATTCACTGGTGGGGGTGTGCGTGTGTATGTGTGAGAGACCAGGACAACTGCCTTTGCTCCTAGGAATGAGGCTTGGGAGGCATTCGCACGTGATGAAACGGCATGGGGTTGGGGAGAGACCTCGGCCCGGGGATCTGTGCAGGGGTGCCTCGCTGTCCCCTTCCAGCCCTCCTCCTCCCTTGGAGGTAGGTTCCGGGAAGGCGGGTTACCTCGCTGCTCCTCGGGCAGGGGCCGAGTTTTAGGGCTTGGGACGTCTCGTGGAAGGCAAGGCACGGCACGGGGCTTCGGCTGCGGGTCAGCTCCCCGCCGCTACCGCCCAGGGGCCCGCAGCGCTCCGGCCCCTTGGGGCCGGTCACAGACCACGGGAAGGAGCATCGGAGGCAGTTTCGCACTTCCCGGCCATGCCAGCTGGGCATGTATTTAGAGGGTACATACGGCCTGGCGTCGTGTGCCTTGCAACGTGTGTGCTCTGCCCCGGCATCACTGGAGAGAGAGAGGGAGAGAGGTTAAGGAATGGACGTTTTACACCGTCTGAGGATCACAGCGGGGCTTCCCGGTTTCCATCGGTCCAGCACTGATATCTATGTAAGGCGAACCCCGGACACTGGGTTTCCCCTCGCGCAGAGACAAACCAGGCAGTTTTTCAGACTGATGGAGGTGTTTAAAATCAATTCACAAAGTCCATCTGGGATTTTGTTTTCTCACGCTGAGAAAATCCGAAATGATTTAAAGGAGCGCCCTAGCTCCCGTTTGACAGCCGAAGGTCCGTCTCCATCTTCGGGGGAGCGAGGGGGGACACACACACACGACACGACATGACAGGGAAGGGGGAGTCAGGGCTTTTTCGGTGCCTCTGCATATGCATACGTTTGTGTTCTCCCCACCTTCCCCCCCCCTTCAGCTGGATGCGTCAATATTTTTCATCAAGCCGCTGGCATGCAGTAAAATATAATTTTGAGCTTGTAACTGGAGCTTAAAAAAATGCCTCAATTAAAATGTCCTCTGCCCTTAAGAGAAGAAGTCGATGGCGAGGTTAGAGAGGAATAGAAGGGAGAGCCTTTCCCTAGCAGCATTTTGAAAGTTTATTTAAAGGGGCTGTAAAGCACAGAGACCCTCACACGGCGAATATTAACGCGTGGCCGTGGGGTAGGGAGCGGGAGAAGGGCTGGGCAGACGGACAGGGAGGAAGGTGGAGAGACTGTGGCTGTCTGTCCCGCTCTGCCCTGCGGATTGCTCCGTGATCGAGGCTGCGCCGGTGCTCCCCGGCGGCAGTCTGCCCCGTTTTTAATCATACGTGTATGGATGGATATGTAGGCATCTATACCTAAGAGTGTGGGTGTATAATGACTGTACGTTCAGAGAAAATCACCTATCCAAAGGAGGGTCAGGAGGGGGCGAGCGGCAGACAGGGATTGATGGCAGTTACCTGCTGAAAGCGCAGAAAACTCCCATGGAAGAAAGAGAGAGCTTTTATTCTTTTTTTTTTTTTTTTTTTTTTTTTTTTTTTTTTTTTTTTTTTTTTTTTTTTTTTTTTTAAGAAGAAGAAAAAAGTAACTTTGCAGCTTCACTGCCAGCCCCGCCAAAGGGCCGGTGGCGGCAGCAGCCCCGCGCGGTTACCCACCGCTCCCCGCTGGGTACCGAAGAGGGATGAAGGGGTGAAGCACCGAAAAGTTTTGCGAGTTTCCTTTCTGTATCTAAATACAAGCCACTGGAGAGGAGCGGAGCAGGGTCTGCCTGGCTCTCTAAGAGAGGGAGTGACCGCGTTACCTGCAGAGTCCTCTTCCCCTGGCCGGGACCCTTGGGGCCAGCGCAGGCACGGGGGCACTGCGGCCCGCTCCCCCTGGGAAGACCGGGGCGGGGGAATGTGTGTAACCGAGAGCTCGGGTCTCCGTGCCGGGGCCGCCGTCCCGGGCGCTTTTCCCCGAGGCAGTGGCTGCCGGGGGTGTGGCGGGGACGGCCGCGGTACCGGCGCTCCGCTGCGGCTCAGCCCCGCTGCTCGGCCCGGGGGCGCGGCCGCCCGAGCGCAGCCCCGCGCAGCTCCCGGAGCGCGGCTGCGGCTCCCGCGGGGGCGAGAGGCGGCTGCCCGCCCTGCGCGGGGCCCCGCGGAGCCCGTTCCCGCGGCCGCGCCCCCGCGCTTCGCCCGCCGCCTCCAGTCGCTCTCGGCCCGCAGCTCCCCTGCGGGGGGCACCGCACCGGGGATCCCGGTGTGCTCCGTTCACGGGAGGCTGCGGACTACGTCCCCCCGCATCGCTTCCCCGCGCTGCAGAACGAGCCATGACTGCCACAGGGCTCCCGGGACAGGGAGCGGGGCAGCAGCCGCTGGCCTGGGGAGCTCTTCCCCGGTAACTTTGGGTGCCGGAAGGAACACCACGATTCCTTTGCAAGGAGTGTTTGCAGAGCAGTAGTTTGTGTGCGTTTGGTTTATTCCTCCCCCCTCCCCCCTTTTTTTTTTCTTATTTGCTTGTTGTATTTTCTTTCTGAGATGTACCCATCCGTTGCTACGTGATGGAGAATTACTGCCAAATAAAAAGTATAATGAATTGCAGCCATGGGGTGTTGTGCTGGTGCTGAAATGGTTAAATTTTTCATGGTGCCCTTTTTTTCAGGACGATTATAAATGTTCTTGTTTAACAAACCACCACATACAGCATCTGCTTTACTATAGAAAGTGTTACAAAATAAAGCCCCTTGAATCCGAGCTTAATGAAATAAGCAGGTAATCCTTCTAGAGGGAGACTATGAAACTTCCTTAATGAGTAGTTCCACTTCATTACTGAAATACAGGCCTGGAAGCTACCATTTTGTGTTCAGCTAATATTCCATATATCAATCACTGTATGAACCTTTAAATACCTTTTTTAGTCATCTCATCTTTTTAGTAATTCACTGAAATTTTGTGTTCAATTATGCTAGGAGAAAGGGCCAAAGCCAGAATTGTAGCCGTTTCAAAAGACCTGACAAAAGTTGCTTCAAGTTACAGCCTTAAATCAAACATTTATATATCAGTCCTTAAATGTGTATGGAATTATAAATACCATTATAGCTAAAGATATATGGAATAGATTCAAATTAGAAATGCTACTAAAGAGTTGGTTTATTAGACTGTGAATTACCACTTTCAGAAGAGAGGTTACATTAGGCTGGAAATAATTGTAATGCAACTAGAACTGATGTCTTTCTGTATAGAAATGTCATGGGGGTATAATGGCATGAAGATTTTAGTAGGCCATTATCATAAAGTGAATTAGTCTCTTTTTTGTGAATGCGAGGTTTGAGGTAACTGCAGTCCTTTATTTTCTATATTCCTTGTTGTCATTTGTTTACCGAATTACTATTTCATCATCTAATGGAAGTATTTTTTACTCTGACACTCTAAAAAGATCATTGCTTTTTCAGCGTGACTCTCAGTAATGCACAGGCCAGTCCTGTCTAAATCAGTTTGGAAATACTGAAATGTTGGTGTGTGTTTGTTTGTTTTAAGCTGGTTGAAATAACCAGCATATGGGAAATGTCCTTCTTATGGCAAAGGAGATGGAGAGAGCATGCGTCTTAATGACTGATTAGTAATACTTTAGAGTACTAAAAAAATCCCCACTTAGTTCTAAGCAATGAAATTGTAAAGATTAGTGTATATCTGCTTATATGTGGATGCCACATAATCTTTTAATCATCTATTTACAAATAAAGGCATAGTTGTGGTTGCAGATAATTTTTTAATAATATGAAGAAAAATTATTAGTTTTACAAAATTTGTATTCATTCTATCACTTCTTAAAATTCAGATTCTGTTCTTTAGTTTTATATTCCCACTTCTTATATTCAGTAAACTGTGGAATTTCATTTTTTTTCCTTTAGTAATATTGCTGGACTCTAAAGCACAACAGACAGAGTTGGAATGGATTTCCTCTCCTCCCAATGGGGTAAGTACTCCAGGCAAGAACTAAGTTCCTAGAGACAAGTAATTACTGTAGCAGTTGAAAGACCTGCTTTGAACTAGCTCTCCCTCATACTTCTCTCAGTAATCATACCAAGTGTTTATGGCTTCTTCATTTTCAGAATGAAACCTTGGTTACAGTGTACAAATGTACACGCTACTTAAAGCAAGAGTCTCTTAAGAAACTCACCTAAATGTTCTTGGTACCTGTATGTTTTGTAGTGTACTTCTTTGTGCTGTACAAATGATTACACTGCCTATTTATGATACAATATTTTAAATCAATCTTTTCCTTCTTCCTTTAGAAACATCAGATTTGCCTCTGTAGGGAAACTTTCTAAAAATATGTTTTTCACTTTCTGTAGAAGGGGTGATCATAAATTTGTTTACGATGTTTTCTTTGTAATTGAATATCACAGATTGAAGAGCTCTAGAATAAAAACATGTATATTACAGATGTGTTTGAAATGACATTTCAAACTTGAAACATCCCCAAGTCTTGAGGAACCTGATATCTGGAATGAGGCACAAATTATGTGGTTAAGGCCCCCTCCAGCTTCTTTACAAATTAATCTAAAGGCACTATATGAAATGCACCATTGTAAAATACACTATTTTAAAAAATGAGATGTTTAGGAACATCAGTGTTATTGTCTTACTTATTACGTATACAAAGTTGAGAAATGCTGCTTTCAGTCTGAATTAAAAATTATATCATAAAACCCCCTCTTCCTCCAGCCTTGAGGAAGAACCTATTCAGAAAGATATAATGGGTGTATTGTCCTACCTTGGCTCAGTCCTACATCAACTCAGTCTGACAAATCATAAATTATATGAACAGTTCTTACTCACGGAAGCAGTTTTGCTGAATCTATTGTGACTCTTTGCACAAGCAAGAATTTTGGGGATCAGTCCCTTAATCTTCAGCGCATTAAAGCTGGAGCCAGAAGAGCATAGAGTGTGAGTGGGGATATGAAAGTGTAACAAATCCTTTAAATAAGAAGAATGAAAATAGGAAAGTGTCTTTCTTTAAAAGCAAGATTGTAATATCAATACAAGCATAAACTGGAAACTAATCTAAGGACTTCAGAGAGAATGTAATGTGAGCTCAACGCATATGATGGCTAATAACCTCGGCATTAGCGTTTTGCACTGATTGAAGCCTCTACCAGAGCTGTTTGAAAGATTAGCTTGGTGGCAGTTATATTAGGCTAAGGTGTAGATAATGAAAGACATGTCAACACGTGTTACACATGTCAGCATATTGAAGGATGAACGTAGAGTCAAATTTAACAGATAGTAAAAGGCAACTTTCAGAGGTAAAAGCCAATTTCAATCAGGAATTAAAAGTGAATCAAAACTCGTGGCTGAATTTGTATGCATGAAAATGTTCAGAAAGTTGCCTGTAAATTACTGTAAAAGTACCATTTTAATAATGTAAATTTTAATTATTGAATTTTTTATTGTGCAATAAAGACTTCATGGGAATAAATACAGAAAATCTTCTTGAGAAACTACTGCATCATCACAGTATGCAATATGTCAGACAGTCGTTAAATGCCTCATTCAATTGCAAATGCTACATTTAACATTGTTAAGATAACTAAGAAGTTAAAATGCCATAACATGAAACCAATAGAACAATGGAACAATATCATATATCACCATATTTTGCAGCTGGACAAAGAAAAGTTGAGTTTTCTTGCTGTAAAAGCTGTGATAGAATTGATTGCTATAAGAAGACTTTAATGAAGTTTGAGCTCAGATGCCATAGGTGGCAACATCCTAAAGTACTAATGTATTTTTTTTCTCTGCAGAAAAAAAAAAAAATTTAATGTGTTAATGCTAGGGATAGCAAAAATTAGGACTTTTTTTGTGTGAATTTAGTTTTTTGTATTGTTTTCCTTGACCGTAGCATAAGTATCTCTCTGATACTAGCTAGTCTCATGTAGTGGGATCTTGACTCTGAGAGAACTCACTTGTGGTGTATTACTAAAAATAGGTAAATTTTGTAAAATGTGTTTTGTTTGTTAGTTGTTTGTTTGTTTGTTTCAGTTTATTTGGGTTTTTTTTGAGGGGACAGGGGGGTTGTTCTGGTCAAGCATTCCACATCAAAATCCAAGGAAACAGATTCTGTTGTGTGGTGCATTAGAATTACTTTCACTTCGAAGATACAATACATTGTCTAACTGAATATCTCATTGCAGAATCTGTCTTGGGAGGGAAGAATGCTTACACAAGATAAAAAATAAAACAAAGAAAACCCCTAAACCAACCAACTCAAAGAAACCCCAAAGCAAATAGTACTACTTGATATGAAATGGAGACTATGAAAATCAGTAAAGTTTTAGGCTTTATGCCTTTTATGCCTTTTATGTCATCTTAGTGGGATTTTTTTATTGTGGTTTTTTGTTTGGAGTTTGTTTTTTTTTGTTGTTGTTGTTTTTGTTTTTGTTTTTTTTTTGAAGGGGAGATGTTTTTCATTATTGCGACACAGCTAAAATCCTGTCACTCCAGGATCCCTTTTTTACTTTTCCTTGTTTATACTAGTCCGTACGAAGGTGGAAAAAATATTACTCATTCAGACCTAATAAATCTCTTATGAAAATAGACTTTCTTTTGTTCTGAGGTTAGTTAATACAGTTCCATGTGCAGTCACTTCAGTTAACTTCATGAGCATCTAATAATGTATTTCAATCATTTAATACCGTATGCATATATAATACCATATATACAAAATCTATATTAACTGTTGGCCCTTGAAATGTGCTTTGATATTTACAACTTCTGTGCATTTCAGCATCTGCAGCTGTGATATATTTTGTGGTGATAACTTCCAGCATCAAATCAGCCACATCTGCTTTTTCTTGGAGCAGGCAACAACATTAAAATGATCTCATTTGCTGTCAAATAGGCTTGCAAAATGTTGTATACCGTATGACTCCTGGTCTGGTAAACCAGTGCCTTCCACACTTGTTTTGTTGCCTGTGTAAGGAATGTCAGTGGATGTTCCATCCTGCAGAGGTGCTGAGTATACTAGTCCCACAAAGTACTTAAGCACATGCTTACCATTAAGCTCGTAAGTACTTTTACTGATCTTAAGCATGAGCTTAAGTGCATTATTGACACAGGGCCAGAGGGCCAAGTGCCATACAGAGAAGTCATGGTTGCCTGTATCATGGGGTGAGGAAAGCTCACCCCCCTCCTCTAATTTACTACAGCTGTGTTTTCTGCAGTCAGTTAAATGCTACAAGAAATGTGAAAAAACGGTGAGAGACTGATATTGTTTTGGTTACACCTGGGCAGATCTGCCTGATTGATTTCAGAGGAAGGTTTGCCATTGCTGGAGATGTGAATTCCCACGCTACTAAGGGCTGTTAAAGACTCCAGGGCTGTTACAGGCTTACTAGCTCGTTACATAGTTGGTAACCAAGAGAGGGAACATCAACAAGACCCAGGCTTTGAAACAGTGAACTTTCAGTCATGTGGGTTGTTTTTTGTTCTGTATGTAATCTCATGGCTTATTTGAATTTAGAACTAAATGAAATTTGCTCCTCTTAATGTGGCCGCAGCCACTGGACAAAATGTGAGATGAGAAGGAGCTATCGCTTACCTCTTTGGTTTTAAATAAAACAGAACGTGGCCTGAACCAAAAGGGGACAACCAAAATGTTTTCTTGCTTTCAGGTTTTTAATTCTGTCATTTTCTCTTGCCTTCTCTCTATGCCACTTTAATCATAGAGGAGTGAGAATCATCTGACTCACAAGTTTCAAGACTTGATCCCATGCTTTCTATACAACTGCACTGAAAGTTTGACAAGTTTTATGTACTGTAACATTGGGCAGTTTCA
The DNA here is from genome assembly GCF_003031625.1 of Empidonax traillii. Lineage (NCBI taxonomy): Eukaryota > Metazoa > Chordata > Aves > Passeriformes > Tyrannidae > Empidonax > Empidonax traillii. Next base: position 1,224,903 of record NW_020955575.1, read on the forward strand.
GTTTATGAGACTTCACTGGTTTTAGGTTTCTTTGAAAGAGAAGCTGCCTCCCTCCTTTCAGTCTTTGCTCACCCAAAACCATTGTGACCTTAACAAAATGTGTATGAGCCTAGTGTGTAATCAGAACCTGATATGCTAAACAGCCTTTTCTAAGGGTTCCCCTTTGCAACTCTACCCATGTTATGACAATGATTTTTGGAAGTTATTTATATGTGGAAAAGACATGGAGGCAGTGAGAGCCTACTGCTGCATTAATAGGTATTTTCTTCATTTAGGTGCTTAAGAGTATTTTTAAAGATAGCCTACTGTTATAAAGGAGGAAGATGTGTTATATGAAGCTTTTTAAAATACACAGTAGTTACGTCTGGTGACATACTTCTTGTTATATTACTAACTGTTTGTTATCATTTTAGTGGGAAGAAATTAGTGGACTGGATGAAAACTACACTCCTATACGAACATACCAGGTATGCCAGGTGATGGAATCAAACCAAAACAACTGGCTTCGGACTAACTGGATTGCAAAAAGCAATGCACAAAGGATTTTTGTAGAACTGAAATTCACTCTGAGGGATTGTAACAGTCTTCCTGGAGTTCTGGGGACTTGTAAAGAAACTTTTAACTTGTATTATTATGAAACAGACTACGACACTGGCAGGAATATCCGAGAAAACCAATATGTAAAAATAGACACTATTGCAGCAGATGAAAGTTTTACCCAGGGTGATCTTGGGGAGAGAAAAATGAAACTTAACACAGAGGTGAGAGAAATTGGACCTTTGTCCAAAAAAGGATTCTATCTTGCTTTTCAGGATGTAGGGGCCTGCATTGCTTTGGTCTCTGTCAAAGTCTACTACAAGAAGTGCTGGTCCATCATTGAGAACTTAGCTATTTTTCCTGACACAGTGACTGGCTCAGAGTTTTCCTCTTTAGTAGAAGTGCGAGGAACTTGTGTCAGCAGTGCGGAGGAGGAGGCGGAGAACTCGCCGAAGATGCACTGTAGCGCGGAGGGAGAATGGTTAGTGCCTATTGGAAAATGTATCTGCAAAGCAGGATATCAGCAGAAAGGAGACACGTGTGAACGTAAGTAAACACACAACTTGCTATGAATTATAGGTCATGTTCTACCGGCTAATTTTTATTTTTTTCAGGAGAAATACATGGTTGACCTGCTTTTAAAGTTTTTGGATCCTCAATCTGTAAAGTTCACACTGTTTATTTTAAAGCAGTCAGCCAGTTCGATTCTGGAAATCCGTGGTTGCATACTGCATTTTCAAATTTAAACAAAAAAAGTTGAAGTTGTGTGAAGTATAACTATAGGTTCAGGACTAACATTTTTAACTGGTTAAGGTGTGGTTTCTTGTGCTTCTTGGTAAAGCTGAGCAAGTCATACCTATCACAGAACACTGTATTAATAACTTCAGGTATGAGTAGGTAAATACTTTGTTCTTTCAGATGATCTATGACAGAATTTTAAGGAAACTAGTAAAGTAGTAAAATAGAATGGGATGTGGTTAATAATGGGAAGAATACACACACAGTAAAAACTGAGAGATTTTTGTGAAGTGTGTAAGAATTCAAACACAAGATAGATCTTTCAAACAGAATATTAAATTTTCAGAATAAAAATTGTTGTTTCCTTTCCACAATATATTTTTGCATAAAACTAAACTTTTGGCTTGCTGTAGGATCATGGTGATTATTTTAAAGTACTAGCAAATCAGAGACTACCAAGTTGTACTTTCTAGTTCATACTAATTCAGTCAGCTGTGTTCTTAGAATGATATGTATCCTTAGCATTGCTGTCTCTGGGGCTTCAACCGTAAGACATTTCTGCTTAGCATGAGAGAGGATGTTTCATTGTCTTTGCTTAGAGTAAAAGTAAGAGAACAGGCAGTTTGTTTGAAGACAGGTATTTTCATGTACATTTAATACAAGGTCTATCATTTTTTTTTTGTCAAATAGCACAAGGAGTTATATATCACCATATTGCAAGATAGGCAGACATTTGTTGTTGAGAAATGGTATAAGTCAGAAACTGGAAAAAAAACCCTCACAAATCTACGAAGAAGAGAAATGTACATAATGTCAAAACCAAAGCTGACAGCAGTCAGTGGGTCTGATGTGCCTGTATGAGGACTTCAGAATCTGTAGAGGATTAAGGACACCCTAAACCAAAGCAAACAATAATTTGTCCTCAGGAAAAAAAAAAAACAACAGTTGTGCTGTTGACAAGTTTTTATGAGGAAATTCAGTACAAGGTGAAGTGAGTGGAGTTGATCTGAGACTTCCATAGCCCCACACAAATCTTTAATTGTTCTGTTGGGAAGGGATGAGGTCTTATACACTGCAGAAGGTGATCTCATTAGGAGTAATTGTAATGTAAAAAACTGTCTGGACATAATCATTCAGTAGACGGTATTAAAGATCTGTTAAAAATATTAACTGCTGTGTCCTGTAGAAGTTTGTTTTGAGGTTTTTGAATATTTTCTTCTGAGGGACTGATTTCTTTTCTTAGTTAACTTGTTCTTGGTTACAGACCTTGTTATGGTTGATGTAATTAATATACTAATGTTATTACACTTTCAGTAAAGGAGAGAAAGTATCCAAAAAAGAAACCACTTTATTTTGGGAAGTAGGTGGGGGGCAGGAGCTGAGTAAGCATGGCAGGGATGGATAGAGAAGAAATTGATGTTTGGTAACTGGAATTCAGGTAACCTGTTTATTAAACAGGCTTCTTAATTTCTATCCATGCTGATGCTGTCAAAAGAATTAAATGATAACTTGTACTTGAGCATAGTAGCGTGCTCATTTGCAAGAACACTTCCCATTTTTGGCTTGCTTCCAAAGCAATCGCTCAGAGAACACGCTCCTCTGGAAACAGTCCAGGGAATCATTTATGGTATTTTTCCTCTTTTCTTTCAGTGATTCTGTTAAGAGTTTCAAAACAAACTCTGGCCCCATATTGAGGCAAGCTAATGTGTTTGAGAGGGAAAAGGTGGTAGGCAGGCACTTGTCGAGAGTGCACCGAGTTGGCAGCTCAGAGTCAGAATGATCTGGGTGACTGTGGTTCACAGTAATTGCTGTCTGTGTGCCATGTCTGTGCTCGAGGATGTTATTAAGTATGATTAACTATGTAGTGACCGATAATACAGCTGGCACACTGATACAGTGTCTGGTTTTTGTGACAGATATTGAGAGAAACTTATCTGAACACTGACACTCATGCAACTGGCTATCTGTTACTGTCGAGCTGTGTAACAGATCAAGCAGAAGGAAGTTGGTAAGTGCTTCCTTAACCCAGAGCCTTTGCAGCCCTACCTGAAGGCTCACTTCTGCAAATACTTTGTACCTGGCATGCTGCATGACTTCTTTGGGACTACTTAGGACAGAGATCATTGTGCTCTGTCAGGAGGGGCATAAGTCTGATTCTTCTCTCACACTTGCTAAAGCTCAGCTGAATTAACTTAACACAATAGGATGGTCTTTTAAAGATACAGAACGATACCTTCTCTGGCTGAGTTCTAGCAAAGGTAGGAGTAGGTGGCCACAGTGTAGTTCCAAATAGCTCTTCAGCCTGTAACTCCATGGGGATTTTCATCTGTGTTACGCTAGCTTGATTGGCTGGCTGTGATTGAATAATGTGTTCCTTCTGCATACAGCTCCTCTCCCATGTGTGAAATTTATGGAGTTCAGATACTGAAACAATTGAATTTTGATTTATACACAACTCTGTACTCGATATGTTGCCAGAAAATTTTTGTTTTAAGAATGTAAGTAACTGGTATTGATGGGAAGAATAAGGAAGAAAACAATCATGAGTGGTGAAACATATAACCTGGAAAATGATATCCCATGTGTTTCTTTTTCATTGCTCGATCTTTCAAACTGAATTTTTTTATTTATTTAGTTTTTTTTTTAAATTTTTTTTGTATATACACTGATTACTTCTCATAATAGGAGTGCCAAAGAATCCTGGCCACCTCAGTGGCCTTTTGTGATAACGCTTATACATGAGAGACAAATTTCAGATATATACAAAAATCCCAAATGTAATTTAAAGCAAAGTCTTAAACTTGTGTGAAACAAACATGAGAAAACTAGGTGAGTCTCTGAACTTTCAGTTGCATATTCTTTTGCTTATGTTCAAGGACCCTATTTCCTCAGTATTGGTCTTATGCCTGCTGGTATGTGGTGCTAGGCTTTGGTATGGAAGTCGTACATTTTAAAGGATTGTCTTGAAGAGTACCTAGCAAAGGTACCAGGAAGGTATACTTAGACATAATCAGTTCTTTCAACACTATGTATTGCATCTGTTCTGGAAAAAAAACCTCAACCACAAAAGCCCAATTGACTTCTCAGTAACTGTAGTGGATTCTCAATACATCTAACTTTGACTTTTTCTCACAGTGGAGTTCAGTTGATATGTTATGTGTGTAAGGAGTACACTGCAATCAGTGATTGGTATTTGAAGGAGAAAATAATTCCGTGAAAGCTTCTAGTGTAATGTATTTTCCATCTGTTTCATGTTAGTTGGGGGTGGAGAGGGAGAGAATTAATTTTATTCAATCAGAGCAGTAGAGTGATATTTCAGAAGATGGGAAGCTTCTCTTAATATTACTGAACTGAGAAATTACATAGATGATTGGGCACCAAGTCCAAAAATTCAAATTCCTAGGGGAAGCCAAACGGGTGCATTTTACTGTTAAACATATTATTATAGCGTATGCATTAACAGTTGTTTTATTGGCCTCCGAATGAGGAGAGGATTACAGCTATTTGCACATTTTGTCTTGGTGAGGTAAAAAGAGAGCTGCAGGCTTTTCTTTCCAGTCTTTGTCAAGTGCTGTACACTGTGCCAAGCTGCATCTGTTCCTTTTCTTTTTATTTCTTGGGGTAAACTTTCTATCTCTTTACTTTGTGAGATATTACTTGATAACGGATCCAGAAACTGAATTTGCCTTATGTGCGGCATATATTTGTGGTAAAGTATGTGTGGTTATGTTTGTTTGTTTTTTCTTGTGTGTTTTATGTTACTCCACTTAGGAGCTGATTTACCACAAGTTTGTTAATAGAGGGCAATTAATTTAGGGGGAGAATGGGAATAAGTTGTCATTAAAAAAATGTTACCATGCTTCCAAAAAGCCCAAGTTGCACATACGGTGAATTGTGTGTAGAGTTTAGCTCAAACAGTGTGTCACAAAAGCTATGGGTGACCTGCAGCTTGAGTAATCTATGTTGACATTCCTGCATTTTCAACTTGAAAATTTTTTGCTCTGTAGAGACAGGGAGAAATGGTAGAAAACTTTTCAATGGCATTTATATCATCAAGACTCTAAATGTTTCCGTTTTTGAAGAAGAGTTACCTTTCTTCCATTTGCCTCCAGAATTACTCTAGGGAAGAGAATGTAATTAGTCTTAGCAAATTGAACCAGAGCAGAGAATTGAGGAATTCTGAGTCTTAGCATTTTCAGAAGTCAGTAGAAGTTCAGTAGGAGAGCATCTACCTCCTTCCCTTTTTATTCCCTAACATATTAAATAATTTTTCTGTCCCTTTTAAAAGAACAGTCAATGGTATCTCATATCAGGTCAAAGATACAGCTGAATATGAACTTCTTAATTAAAAAAAAAAAAAAAAAAAGTAAATATATTTCTAGAGGATCCTAGCAGGCTTCAGAAAAATATACTAAATACTTCCAAGGTAAAATTAAGACCTAGCTAGATGGTCAAGAATACTGAAGGTGTTTCTTCTATGAAATGCAGAGCTGTGATTTCTGCTTTCAACCTACTTTGGAATTTCTAGAAAGTTTAATGTCTTTGCTTTCATTCACCCTGGATTCGTCTGACTGTCCTTCTTGTTAGAGATATGGTAGGAAGATATATTTTCTTGCCATATCTTTTTTTCCGAACGGTCTAGTGCTCATAAAGAGGATGATTTTCACAATTTATCAGTCTGCTTAAGTAATTTGGGTTTCTTTGACCTACTTTGTTCATATTCTTCAGCTTTTTGGATGTGTAAGCACAGAGAATAGAAGGAGAGAGGAGCTACATCCACTGTTAATCATGTCCTCTTTTAAGAGTGTTTCCAAGTGAAATAACATGAGGCCTATGATCTCAGTGATCAGGGCTAACCATCACTTGAAAAAAATGGGGGCCTTCATGCTTTATACCATTTGCTTCAGATCTCTTCTGCATTGTCTTTTGGCCCCAAGATACATTTTTTTTTTTTTGGTAGTGTCTGAAGTGTCTGAATTAGTTTGATTAGTATGATTATTGGCCATCATAGTTTTGGTGATGCAGCATTCACTCTCAAGTGTGACATGAAGACATGTGAGAAGTAAAGTGATCAGAAGTTGAAGTGATCAAGTGATGAAGGCAGTCCAAACTACCACTTCACCCATCAGAGTGATCCCTAAATGAGTTAACTGCAGAGCTACTGACGACAAGTTTATTTTTGAATAAACTACTTGTTTTGCTGCAGAAGAGCTGAAAGAAGTGAAATAGCACATGCAGCTGGGCAATCAGGAGCCCAGATCCTAGAACTGAAATTACTGGATGGAGCTGAATGTAGCTCTCCAACCTCTCTTCTCCAGCCCCTTCCTGCCTGCCCCTCTGTTCTTCCCAGATTCTTCTGTCTCCAGGACTTAATTTTATATTTGCATTTTGCTAGAGGTTAGATGAATCTCAGTTTCTTAAAATAAATTTGTTGCTTTTTTTTTTTTTTTTTTTTTTTTTTTTTTTTTTTTTTTTTTTTTTTTTTTTTTTTTTTTTTTTTTTTTTTTTTTTTTTTTTTGGTGAGATTCACTGCTGTGCCCATATTTTGAAATCAAAACAAAGCCAGCAATGAAATCTAACAGAATCTTAGTAACTTCTCCTTTAGTTACAGGGAGGCACTAAAACTGTCTGTTTTACAGGTCTGGGATGTCGCTGCTGAATTAGCTATGGTTGCTCAACAGCTGGGCCGTTAACTCCTTAGCCATAAAGTCTATTTCCTGTTTGTTCCAAAGGGAGCTTTAGTTGCTATTTAGAAGTGAAATCTCATCCTGTCAAGTCTGTTACCCAAAACCAAACATCTTGCTTCTGAAACAAACTTTCCTGCCGAGAAGTCTTTTGTGAAAGGTGTTATAGATATCTGATAGCGTTGTTACCTCTTTCCAAGTATAAAAAAAAAGTTCCTAGATGAAAAAGAAACTTCTTGAGTGAAAATTTAGAGGAGTTTTTTTTGTTGTTGTTGTTTTGGTGGTGGTGAGGGGTATTTATTTGGTTTTTTTGTTGTTGTTTTGGTGGTGGTTTTTTTGTTTTGTTTTACTCCAGGTTTTCTGTTAACTTCTCAGAATTAGGCCACTAAAAATAAGTCGAAGTATTCTTTGATTTCAGAGTACAAATGGAAGAGGTGACACATATAAGCCTTGCTAAGGGGATCACAAGTGTCATGCATTCCACTGATATGACTTTGCTTTTTAAGAAAAAAACAAAACCCATCCACAAAACAAGATTTCTGGGACTGAAAAAGGAGAGTTGTAGGTTACAGAGAAACTGAAAGTGGGGATCTTTTAATAGAAGAACTGATCACAGAAAAAACATAGTAATAACTGTTTACCTAATCTGCTTTATGTATCTGTAAAACATTATTATCTAGATACTGAAATGCTGTTGAAAGTTATTCAAGAAAACTGTGGTTCAAAGAATAAATTTTTCTCTGAAAATAAGGACCCTTAAATGAAGGAGTGAAGTTGAGGTTCTTATTTGAAAAGTGGGACAACTATAAGGAGAAATTTATGTTTGGTACTGAAGCTGAAAAAATCTCCAGAAAATTATGCAGGCAAAATGTTTGCTTAACTAGATTAGCTTTCAAATTTTGATGCATCTCAAGCTTCCTCTGTTATTGTTAAAATATTTGCTCCCCACCAACAGTTCATATATATTAAGCAGTATTAAATCTTTAAGAATATCTGTCTGTTTTTACTTGAGAAGTTGTGGAGATAGTTTTAATGTTGGCTTTCAGTTAATATCATACTTATTATTACTTGAACTATAGAGTAAAAATTATTGTTTTGTGATTTATAAACATTAAATCCTGGTGTTTTCCTTATACTGTGCAAACTATGTCTGCAATGAAAATTTAGTTATTAAAAACAGTAAGTTGTACCAGTTTATTGTGGATTAAAACTTTTTAGATTGGAAACAAATAAAGCATTTCCAAATTAATATCTACAAAGACAAAGATGGATCTTTTGAAGTATACTCAATACATATACTTATTGAGTTGTTTTTTACCCTTCCTAAAATTCTGTAAATACTACTTTGTTAATAAAAACTTAAGGTTGAAACCAAATTGAGAATAAAACAGTTTGTAGGAATTTCCGTCAAAAAATTAGAAAAGTATATTCAGAGAGCTTATTGAAAACCAAGAACTTGACAGGAAAAATATGTAGATGTTTTCTACCATAATCCTTCATAGAACGTTTTGGTGTCAAACAGAACCAAAAAAAAGGCAGGTTCACTCTTTAATTTGGCATTACCCCCCTTTAATTTCATAAAAAGTAATCTCTTTTTAGAGGATGGTGTGTCTAATTTCTTCTATAACCTTCTATTATTGTGAAAACAGCAGCAATAGCAAGTGTATTTAAAACACTTCTATAAGCACTCTTCTCCTTAGAGAAGCTTTTATCCTGGTGCACTTCCTAATTTTTCTGCTGCCTATATATGTCGCAATGAGTTCTCTTGTCCCTAATATTGATGAAAAATAAATGTGAAAGTGAATAATATCTGGTTAATATTTCACAGCATAAACTTTCTTTCTGTTGTAATCTCGTGTTTTATTTCTTGCTCTCAGACATATCAGCAGCGTGTGCCTGGTGGCTCTGGTGAAGGAGTATTATTGTATATTTTTCCATTAATGACTGATTCTGGCTTCATAGAATCTCGTAAAAAACACGAATGCCAACATACTGGAAAGGGACTGTTCAGTATTTAACACTTTTTTCCTTATTTCTATTTCTTTTTCTTTTTCTCTTCATTAAGAAGGGATTTCCACATAGGAAAAATTATGTCTTTGAATGTATTCATTTGGGGAAATTTTGATTAATAGTAACCTAATTTATAATTCAGAGTAGCAAAGGCAACCAAGTATAAAACCTGTGTGCAATAAGAATTGGGCTCAATTATTATACTTCTAGTGTTCAGATTGTGTCAGTTTACCTGCATGGCTTTATTTAGGTGGGTGGCCTGCTGCCTGTCTTAAGGAGGATAAAGTTTCTCGTATCTGTAACAAACATCAGGGTTTTTTACCAAATGTAATTTGATACTTTAACTTCTGAATTTTTATGGTTTGCATTAGTTACATGTGACTCTCTGCAAGATCTCCTGCAATAATAGTATCAAGCGTTTTTCCAATAAAAGTCTAATTGACTGTAATTATTAGTATCTTCTGGTATCTGAACATTCTTCAAATGCGTGCGATTGATGGGGAAAAAAGGATGTACATGACGAGGAAATATAATTACTGTTATTATTTTGCAATGTGTTTAATGGACATAAATGCAAAAGGTTATTTCTTGATGTACTTGTGAAATACACTAAGGCTTTTGAGAGGCTGTAGCAAGTCCAGAGCAGGTTAGCTGAAGATTTTTTTCATTTGTTTGTTTTGAACAAAAAATGTTCTGACGGTATGTATTAACATAAATAAATAGGCTGAAAAAGTGTAAAAATGGAGCTCTGGAGCTCCTGCTTTTCACTAAACAAGTTATACGACTGTTTTAAGGAAGAAATGTCTAATGCAGATAACTATGTAGGACTAAGGGCTGAGACATCATCCCTAGAACTTAACAGAGAGAATCCCATTAACTCAATGAGAGCAATATTGTGTGTTGATATTTTCCTACTGAGGAAACCCATAAAGTTTTAGGTAAGTGTAAACATATATATATAAACCTAAAACTTTTATGCCGCTGAAACATATTTAAATGCATGTTCGATTAGAATTTTCAGAATTGTAGATATTGTGCTCCTATAAATGTGTACAGGGAGGTGAATATAAATGGAACCCAAAAATTCCCTTTGTTACATGAGATATGTAATCTCTAGCATAGTTAATGTCTCATTATTCTTTTCTTACATTTAGCAAATGTGATATATTTTGCGGTGTAGATGACTGTGTTTATTTTTCCAGTAGATTGAACACAGTGGATTGAATTAGGGGGACCTTGAAAGTGATATTTGGAGGCCTTCTGGCAGGTGACCGATATGGTGGCCTCATGTAGCCACATGCATGTGACCTGTGTACATTCCCTTCATCTTACTGTATGTATCCTCATGATGTGATTAAATTGAAAGTGTCCCTTGACAGTTAATAGAGCTATTTTTTCTCAAATGACCATGTATGTGCTTTAGTTCTAGTCTTATGACATAGTGTACATGTGCATATTTCTCTATACAAGTCTAAACCCCTGTGTAGGAGAGGGGCAGAATGTCTTTCATCTACTTCATGATGGACTGTCAAGGAAAAACTCAGTTGTCTGGAGCATGGATTAATGACCTGATCCACTTGACCCAAAAAGTTAGTACTACCTGTGGCCTCCAACCCTGCAAACCTCTCAGTTTCTCAGTTTATGAGCTAGTCTTCATTTGTGAGTAGTAAACATTGTATTCTTTGAATTTCTTGAATGTACCATCTTTTTTTTACACTACACTATTGTGTGGTTAGATTTTGAGAAAAAACTACACATCTCATGAATGTCTGTGTGGTTTGAATCAATCGAATTGTGTCCACAGAGAGACATAGTTGGTGTTGAAAATTTCATTAAATCTCTAATTTAAAATATTGGAACCCTTGCTTACCTACCATGAAAATGCTTGAAGAATGTTGGCAATTGAGATTCTATAAGTAAAGTTTATTTTATTGCTAAAAGTTGGGCATTCTGTGTGCCAAACAGCTCAGCTCTGTTAATGCTGGAACAAATTACATGTTCAAAAATCTGTCTGTGAAACATGGTCTGAGTGGGCATCATGTGGCTGTGAACACTGGCCATATTTACATGATCTCACTTAACTCAAGCTTTCCAGGCTTAGGTCAATTATTTTTCTTGCTGAGAGGAATTTGAACTTGGATCTCTTGCTACAAATAGGGCATGCCTATTAACCAACATACAGTCACTGTTAGAAGGTTTTATTAGCTCCTGCTGAAACTTGCACTTCCCATAATCTAGCAGTTAGAATCATTCATATGGTTCAAGGGTTCCAGTCCCTTATGTTCTGTGTGTGTGTGTGTGTATATATATATATATATATATATAAAATTATATATAATATATAAAACCCAGACATACATATAAATATAAGCCACTTAATCTTGGATATTTGAATTCTAGTGTTTCCTAATGTTGACATCTTTTTGTCTTGATCAATTATTTCCACTGTGGGTGTGTATATATATATATATAAATATAAATATGTATAAACTTCTGAGGTGAACGCTAGAACTGGAGGAAAAATTCTACTGATTTTTCATTTCTTTATACAAATGATGTGTTTGTATGTCAAGGCAAATGGAGACATACTGGTCTTTTCTCTTGTATCTGTTAGAATGTGTAGTTTTGCTTGAAGTATTAAAACACCAAATTAGAAAATGTAATTAGAAAGAAGGAACAGATTTTTTTTTTTTTTTTAGATAATATTTGGAATTTCTCTTTTAATTGCTGTAGAGAGATTTAATTGATGTAGAGATATTTTTGATATGTGACTGGAATCCTGTCAAAGAGAGGGTATTCTTACTTGATGTTGTTGTCTTGGATCAGGTCCATCATACAGTCTTAGCTGAAATCAAGCACTGAACTTGGATGTTTGATTTCTCATGTTTCAAAATGTCGACATATTTTTTCTTAAGCAATTTATTTGCACAGTAAATAAATTCGGTAACTCTCCAGCTTCATTTTTGTCCAATTTATTGATAAAGTTTGTACTATACCAGTAGCTCTTCAGCAAAAAATTAACATTCATTATTTTATTTATTGAGTATATTATAATTGTGACATTGTTCTGTCCTGATTGACTACACATTTATCTGTTATAAAGAAAAACGGACAACTTTGAAAATGTGGACAGTTTTATTGACACTAACTAGAAAAAAAGAGTAGTGATAAAGTTCCTCCAAATGATACCTATAGGAAATGGACATTGTTTGAACTGTTAGCAAATCCCAGGGCTCCACATTGTCACCTAATTATCTCACCTATGGAAGTCTCAGCCAGATTTAATCTGCAGCCTGCTTCTGAGAAGTGTGAAACTATTATGTGCTTAAAATCATAAGCAGGGTTGAAAATCGTGTTCCCTAGTGCAGATGGAAAAGAATATTCAGTCTGTGGTCTGTGACTGTCTCTTCTGTTACTTTCCACTTAAGTTGCATATCACTCAATTTTCTGATTAAAAGGTGCAATTCTTTGGCTCTACAATGTGCATGCTTGTCTGTCTGCTTTAGTTTGTCAGTTGAAATAAGTTGAAATAAGTTGAAATAAGTCTCTATTTGGCCTGCTATTAAAAAAGTCTTGTCAATAAACAATAGAGAGAAATAACATCTTAAAACACACTTTTTCTTTTCCCTGGGCCAGTGAGACAGAGGAGAAAACAATGACATACTTACTTTTGATCTTTTATCTTTAAAGATTTTCTGTCGTATTTAGAGCTACAGTCACTGTATTATGTATTGTTGTTGTAAAAAATCATGTATCCAGGAATATGAGATTCAAAATTGCATGACACAAGTAGAGATGAGTAGTTTTTAGAAAATAAAGCACATGTTGATAGCACAAATGATGTGCAATCTTTAAGTGAGGGATTTTATTTCTTTCCTTAATACAGGGACTAAATGAAAATGCATTCCCTGTTCTCACAAAACAAACCCCATTTTTAAACTTCTGCCATTTTAAAGACATTTTGTGTATTTAAGCAGTGACAAGGGTATTCATTACTAATTAACATTCAGGAGATAACTGACTGTCAGTTGCCAGTCAGAATGGAGCTTGGAAGAATGTTGACATTGATTGATGGACATGTTCTGGGACTATGCACAAACAACCTGCTTGGGTCATCTGAATACACAGAAACATTACAGATCAGCCCCACATACACAAAAAGATCTTCTGCTTGGACTGCCCTTCTTTCTAAAGGGAGGATATCCTTCCATGTATCCTAGACTCACTTGATTTGTAAAGTTATGCCTTCGCTTTCTTGCACCGTGGTCACCAGCTAAGAGTTTTGTTTGGTCTGGTAAATATGGGTATCGTGTCATTTTGCTGCTTCTAGCTGCGAGTGACTGAGGTGCTTATATATTCAGGTTGAGGCAATATTTTTCATGTTGCTTTATAAAGTGCTATACATGCTTACCTAATAGACATATACTAATGTAATTTTTTCTTTAGGTAGAAGAAAATCCCCAATCCCTAATTTATATTTCCTCTAAATGCAGAGATGGAAGAGGCTTTTCAATCTTGCAACCTTTATGGTCTCTTCAGAAGTGAGTTCTAAATATCTGCAATCATACCAGTTGTCTCTATTTCCTTGAGTTGGTAGTATATTTACGTTCGGTGAAATAAAACCACCCTTATGGCACTCTCACACCTCCTTTTAGAGGAGGATATAAGCAAGCTCTTAGTGTGTCACATGAAATTTACACTTGCCCTAGGCTGGGTAGCCTGTGTGCTGTGGGAACAGTGGCTGAGCTACTCCTGCTTCTTGTGGTAGGCACCTCCCCACAGAGCAATGGTATTACTTAGCTAAAGAAACACAGTATAGCCCTTTAGAGAGATGATACTTTCCTTTGTACGTTGAACAACCTGGACATCTTCAATGTATGATAAACACCTGCCTCATAGATACTTATTTCTCATAATTTCTCTAAATTTAAATTTTCTGAATATGCTTTCAAATATATTATTGTTAACTTGAACTTATTAACTAAAACAGAAGGAGGGCTGCTCGTTAAGGTGATGGAAAAGAACATCTTCTGACTGGAACCCTTTTCTTGTGATTATCCATGGGGGAAAAACTCCTGTTTTTCTCCTGTGCTATTACACATCTCTGTAAGCTGTCTGTCCTGTCTTCCTTAAAATCCCCATAGCTTTCAGCTTTGGGAGACACTATAGTACCACCTAGTCCAGATGGAAGTACTGTGCTGCTGGAAATCCCTTGCCAATCTCTGTCCCTGATAGCAGTTTCTGAAGCATTTTGTGAAAATCTGTTCAGAGCTGTTATCATTTCATATTTATGTGCCAGTTCTCTCTTTCTCTGTTTCTCCCAAGTACCTGCATCTGGGGTTCCTTAAAGCTTCCTTTGGAGTTGACAAGGTGTTCCAATGTGACCAGTGGAAAAGGGCACCAAAAACATTTCTGTTGCAAAACTGCTTATTTTCCCTTGGGTAAAATCTTGATTGTTTGTTGTTTTGTTTTGTTGTTGTTGTTTGGGTTTGGTTTTTGTTTGTTTGTTTGTTTTAAAGAATAAAGAGTCCCTTGGGACTGCTTGTGAGGGTAAGATAAACAGGAATTGGCCCCATGTCATAACCATCTATTATTAACACAAAGAGCAAGGGCCCCGTCTTGCTCTCCTTGCTAAAAGCAGTTTTTTTAATAGGAATTACTAAATATGAAAAATGTGTGTTTTCCTCATTAATGTGGCAATATTCCCTTCCAGCAGTGTAAAAAAAGAAAAAAAAAGTCATCATGAATCTTGGTGTACAATCACACAATTGCATTATTTTATATTGCAGTAGGCTGTTTGCAATAAACACCTCATTCCAAGAAATATATGTATTACAGTATTTTCAAAAACCACTTCAGCTACTTTCACGCATATTTTTTTCATAGTACATCTTTTCATTTTATGGCTGAGTTATGACTGGGTTTTCTTTTCTAGTGTTTTTATGACTGAGGTAAACTTTTTTTTTTTTTTTGATAGCAGCTAGTTTGAAAATGGTGCCATTTTCCCCTCTACTACAGCAGAAAATGTTTGACTTTTTCCTTGATGACACTCCCACCTCTGCTCCCTCCAATCCCCTCCCTCAGTTATAACTACAAGCGCTATTGGAGAACTGAAATAATTTGATCCATGTTGCCACACTGCGTTGTGGCAGAGAGGTAGTTTTGGTGGCTGATATTTCCGTTCACCTTTATAGGATGAATACTAGGTTGGATTGCTTTTTTGTCCTGTAACTTTATGACCTCCTCTGTATCTGGTATTTCTACCCTAATATTTGAGAGAATTGTTCCATAATATTTAATACAAACTCCCTATCTCTGTAAAGGATCAGTTTTTGTGTCTTCCCACCCATTTGCTTTTTCATCTGTTCATTGCTAATTCTGAGAGTTGTGCCAGTCCCTGCTATATAACTTGAGCCTTGGGTGTTAATAGAGGTGTTTAATCCATGTTCCTTCACTTCTGGCTATAAATCTATGTTAGGCAGAACAAGGGTTGCTATAATCCTGTTGATTGCACCTCAGTTGTAGACCAGTCCTGTGCTAGCTACAGTATTTTTAAGGTGGCTTTGGACAATCAGTCTGGCACAGACCACATGCAGTGCAGCCCAGAATCTGGAAAAAAATATAATTATGATAGGAGGCCAGGTGTTTCCATGGTGTATGCAGAAAGACAGGAATTGCTGTATTGGATCAAACAAGTGGCTTGTCAAATCCATTACTCTTCTGCCAGCAATGTCCGATAGCAGATGTTTGGAATAAAAAAAAGATAAAAGAACATCAGTTTTGTTTTTCTTCAACCCTGAAGCGTTCTATACAGCTCTGTTGTATTTCCTTTATATCCTTTCTTGAGTCATTTTGTCATTCAAATGTTAGAATGATTGTTTTCATTTCATGCTATAGATATGTTCTAATCCATTTAAGCTCCTAGTGTATTTTTGTGATTTTTATTATGTTTGTGGCCTCAGATTTAAAGAGACTGGAAATTCTACAGATGTTTGCATTATTAACTGTTCAAGCCTTAAATGTGTACTTTGAACTTGACTGAATAGCCCCTTTAGGATCTGACATAGAAGCATACCCAGTAACACCACTAAATTGATTTCTGTGCATTTAGAGATGTAGATTTGAAAGAGTTTGATTGAAAAAACTAATTCATCATTTTTAAACTATGTGTAGGACAAATACAGTACAATTTTATTACCGCAACTTCCTTTTCTGCATCTATAGACACTTTGAGCTGTGGAAGGGTTAAACCCCGACCCCCAGGCAAGCAGCATATCACTTTCCTTAAAATGCCATTGGGAAACCGAGATAAATGGTGAAGCATTTTCTGTGTTGACATGATGTTCGCCTGTCCGATTGCATCCTTCCCAACAGACAGCAGAGAAGCAATTACAAAAAAAGACATCTGTGCCAAGGTTTGGCTAGCCAGGGAGGGCAAGCTCTTGTGTTTAAGAGGTAGAGAATCCAATCGATGAAAATGTCTGGGCCTGTTAGCACCAATAAAGCTGAAGGCCACTGGGAAGCTCAGAGAGGGTCTTTTGTTGCGGAGATAGAAAAGAGGCTGAAGCTGTGACACTTGGGGAGGAATAGGGTCAGCTAGTACGATCATCCATCTTCCTCAATGGCAGCTTTCTGTCAGTTTTTAACCCTGCTCAGCAGAGGATCTAAACCTCTATTGTTGGCACCAGCCAATTCTCAGCCAAGTGTAAATGAAGTTAATATTCACTGACCTTATGCATAGCCAATGAAGGCCCTTGATGTCATCCTGGAAATAATGTTATCTGACACTTCAAAAAGCAGATGTTGGCAGGTTGTTTGTGGTTTTTTGCTGAGCCAGTACGCAAAGACGCATTGTTTAGGAACCTCACATTTAAACTGATTTCCATAATAACCACAAATAGGCCTTTTTGACCTTAAATTGACAAAGTTATGGTTTTAGTTTGCATATCATTATACACTGCTCACAAAGCTCAGCTAACCTGCACTAAGTGATCAGGGAGAAGTAGCTTAGTTCACTTAGATAAGAAATATATGGGTCAGTGGGCAAATTTTATTTATGCTGATAAAACAATGAGTAATTAAAATAGTTTAAATAGTTCAAAGCAGACATTTTTAGAGCACAATGAAGAATAGCATTTATTTCGTAACATACCTTCATGAAAGGAAATATATCACTGAAATGAAAAAACCAAACACAAATGCTTCCAGGGGTACAGCTTTTATTTTGAAAGGCCTATTGAAAGCAACAGTTAAGGTCTTCCTTTGTCTCCAGTAATATTTTGTCATGGTGAAACATGATTATTCTAATACTCTTTTAATTACAGAAAGTTGAATAGTTCTTATAGGTTCCGCTTTGCCAGAAGTTTATCTAAGACAGCAGCATACTGATGATAACTGTATTATATGGTGCTTTTCAGCCAGACAGATCCCCAAACCTACCACAGATCTCTACAAACAGGACACATCTGCGCTCTTCTTGTGTAAAAGCTAGTGTCAAACATATGTTGCAACTCTGGGGTGAAACACTATGGTTCTTTTTAAGGCACAGTGCTATTTTTCAGCAGCCAGTGGTTCTGATTTGAGGAAACATATAAGCCTGTATCATGTATGGGAGGTGAAAAACAGTTTGATTTGGTTTATTTTTTCTTGTAAATTATCTATAATTCTGGCTCAAGCGTGCTTACCTTATGAGAGATAAGCATAAAAAGGGTAATAAAGTACAGATGCAGGATGAGTAGTCATTATTAATAAAAACTTTCAGCTGTATCAACCGGTGAACCAGGTTTTTCCCCTCTGTCTACAAAATGCAGTAGTAGGTAACAGCAGTCTAGAGAATTCTCTATTATGCCATGGTATTGGTGTTAAAATACATTTGAATTACAATTGAAGTATAGTTAGTGGCTTTCAGACTGTGATCCATACCTTTGTTTTGAAAAAGAACTCAAAGTACCACTTTTTTTTTTTTTTTTTGGTCAAAGAATGAGTTAATAGTTGAACTGAGAAAGCCTGATAACCACAGTTGCTTGGGAGGCAATTATCTGACAAGCTGGCAAAGATGAGAAATACCAGAACAGATCTGCATCTAATTGAAATCACTCACATCTGATCTTAAGATAAACAGCCCGAGTATTTTTGGAAACTGTTTTATTGATTGTGTTCTTCCCATCAGTTGTGTTTGTTTATACCTGTTAGAGAAGTGAACATGTTTCCTGTAGTAACAGATTTCCTTAGAAACTCATCAAGCTAGATTTTTTGGTATGCCTTTGCTCAATATTAACTCCCACCAGATGGGATTCAAAAAAAAAAAAAAAAAGGCGATAAATAAATTCGTGTTTCTGGATGAAATTTTAAGAAATTGATGATTGATTTTGTTTGAAGTACAGCATTGTATTTCATTAACTTCTGATTATTTGTGTGCTGTCTGTGACATGATGGTTCAGTCACATAGCTCAGATGATTAAAAGGCTAATTTTAGTTTGGGACTGATTTTAATGGGGTATCTGATAGGACTAATTTGTCCAGATAGATTAACTCAGGTCCCCAACCCCCATCCCCTCTCTAATGCCATATTCAGTCTGTTCTACAATCATTTTGAAAATACCTGAAGTTAGACAAAATTTTCTGAAATACAGAATTACAGCCAGGTACTGAACAGCGTGGAAAGAGCAATGAGCCAGAAAGCACTGAAAACAATGAGGCACCTTAGTGGGCCTTTAACAAGCCCTAAGTCTGCTAAGCAAGCAAATTAATTTGTTCAAGACTTTACAAAGACCCATTTCTTCTGTAAGTTATATTGAGTAATAACCAGATTGAGTCATATTTTCATTTTACTGCCATGCTATAAATTGGTTCATTTCTGGCTCAGTTTTGATAGTCTGTCCCTTTGTCAGGCTTTATCCTATGAAAAGTGTAGAATGCCAAAAGAAACAGCAAACTGACCCTATTTTGCCCTCTACTCCAGCAGAAAAGGATACAGAAGAACAGAAGTTTATTTCCTGTTTCTGGGATGAGACACTGAAAGAGAAATTTGCCTTTGTGAATTAAGCCATGGGCAGATTGATTCATTTCATCCTGTTGGTATTGAATATTGTTCTTGTTTTAGTTGAAAGTTTGTAAAATGCTAACTTTCCATGGGCAGACCACTGAGGAAGTGATCCAAAAATAATATAAATTGAAAGTGTTTGGTTTAATGTACTTTCTTGTTTGTTTGCGGTTTGTTTTTTTTTTTTTTTTTCCTTTAAACAAAACAGAACAAAAGATTCTTTGGACTAAATGTCATCAGAAGATTCATTGGGGTATAGGGACACAGCTAGCTGTGAGCTGGGGGGGTGTGAGGTGGTGTCTCTCTTGTTATTGGAAGGTAGGAATCAGCCTGACAATACCAACAGAGGGTTTGCTGGTGACATTGTTTCTTTGTCTGGCAGTTCTGATGGAAGAAATCTGTAAGGGACTGGGAATCTGATGTTCTTGCTTGGAGCTAGGTTGATTTTGCTTCTGATTAATCTCATCTATAAGAGGTGAGGTCTTCAACAGCAGATTTTTTGGCTGGTTCTGTTGTTTAGAATAATATATAATTTTCACCTCTGGACTTTGGGCCTCTGCAGAAATAGTCTGTACGGATCCAAGTTCATTTGTATTGCACTGTCAGCATAGCTGTGATTTTTATTTGACAGTTACATCAGTGGGGAAGAGAAGAGTGGAATTTGATATGAAAAATTTTGTTCTCCAGAGCTTCTAGAGAAGGTCTTTGAATTTGTAGTGTGAAATCTTTAGTGCGTCTGCAGATGATTTGTACTAATAAAGAATAACCATCAAAACTCTGTTGGAGAAAATAATATTGGAAGAGAAGAGCACAGAAAAATCAATTGTATGAGGAGATAGAATATTTAGTACTGACTCATCTCCCCTAATCAGTAGAAAAATGGATTATATGACTAATAAAGAATCACCTCAAAGAGAACAGTTAAGCTATGTACCATTTTGTTGGGCAGATCAGAAATATTGTAAATAACCTACCAGTTATGAAATATGTGATTTCACAACAAATAAAATTTGCCATATGGGGAAAAAGTATTCAATTAAATGTACCACTTTATTGTTTCACCTGCTAACAAGGGTAGCCTTTTTTTTTTTTTTTTTTTTTTTTTTTTTTTTTTTTTTTTTTTTTTTTTTTAAGTCAGAAATATAATTTACTCCACCCACAGAAAGCACTGAATGGCTTAAAACACCTGCTGTCAAACTGAAGCCTGGGGATATATCACAGGGGAGAGAGAAAGAGAAGGTAAGACAATGATGAGGGACTGTGGACAAGTGAGGAGATGCAATCTGAGGACAAGACTTTGGGCAGGGGCTGAGTTTGAGGATGGAGGTATTTCTCAGCTTCTACCCTGTATCTCAAGAGTGCCAGGCAGTGGATGTGTCAACAGGTGAATGAATACAAATCGAAAGCAGGAGTTTTCATCACCGTGGTAGGCATAGCATTTAATCTCTCGCATACCACAGCAAAGTGGTATCTGAATGCTGTGCAAACAGCCAGGGCCTCAGCCAGTGTGTGGTGTGTGGCTGGGAGCTGCCTGTCGCTAATGACACAGGATCACGCAGGCACCCTTGCTCTGTATGATGAGTTCTTTACTCAGGGCTTTGCCTTTGTTTCATAAAGTCAATAATGCAAATGCATGAGAATAAAGGTGAGGCCTGACCTTGCCCCTTTGAAGTTACTGGGAGATTATCTTTCATAGGCGCTAAGGTCTATTCGTTACCTCTGTTTTGGTTTTTTGTTGTAACAGTTTTCAAAGTGCCTTTCACATGCACACAAAAGATCACTGTTTTAATAGATGAAATATCAATGGTGAATGTAGAAATGCCTTTCATAAGTAATAAAAAAGGGCTCATTTTTAAGTGTAGCAATATTCTTATTTAGTGGAGGAGAATAAGGTGCGTTCTTCCTCTTTTCTGCTGCTCCTCTTTTCCCCTCAAATGGCGGAGGTGTGACAAAAGGTTAGATTTTTGTACTACCTGTACAAAAGACTTCACCGGGTTTTATGCACATGGAAAGAGAGACAGGAATTGTGTAAGATCACTTAAGAAAAAAAGAAGAGGATGCATTTTGAATTTATGATCTTGACCTAAGGCGATCGGGCTCTGTGCTTCTCATTAAGCGAGTTGGAATGTCTCTTTTCTCTCTCCACCATCCCTAAGTGCCTGAAAAACTGGAAATTAAAAGATGAGTTGCACAGAAGTAGAAGGGTTCTGAATCTCAGAATTTACTGTTGTTTATTTTTATTTCTTTTAACTTCTTAAGCTTTAGACAGGCTTGCATAGCTGATGTAGCTAAAATTATTTGGGTCCCCAAAACATTAGGAATTTCTAAAATCATCATTATTCTTTAATCTCTATGTATGCATCTGTTCAGTCTCTGAATGTAGTTGGATCATCTTTACAGAATATTTTCTACGACTGGAAAGACTAGAACCTATTTTTATCTCAAGCCAGAATTTAGATGATCATTCAGAAACAACAATAACAAAAACCATGTGATTCTTAGAACTGGAATATAAAATAGATTATCAATTGGTTTAGGATTATAAATTTAAAAAGAAGTAAAAAATTGATAACTTCATATGCTCAAGTATACTTAGATTTTGAAGTCCATGGTAAAATCCTCACTTAATTGCAAAGTTCTTTTCTTCATATTTCATCATATCAATATGGGATTTTTTTTTTTTTTTTAGCATGCTTTTAGTTATGATAAATCAATATATCTTGAATGAGTAAGCCAAAGATCTTAGCTAATGTCAAACACCAGTGACAGGACTGCTTCGAAAGTTGTGATAGCCTAATCATAATGAGTTCAAGCAACTTTTGCCTGTGTGAACCCATCATCGGCACAGTGTCTCCAAGTGTGGGAGAATATTTATTTATTGTGTAGGTATAAACAATGACAGAATTTAACTTGTGGAAACACTGTTACCACTGATGAGGAATGGGGAGGCAAGAAGCCTTGAAAGTTACAAAATGAAAACTTTGTATTACTGGTGAATAGCAAAACCATCCTTTTTCTTGCAAACTAAGCACATTTCCTGCAGAATTCACCAAGCAGACCATTAGCATGGATAGTTGTCTCTCTCCCATATGACTGTAGAGGCCCTTTTGGAGTGAAATCTTGCTACTGCCTGCATGTATAAAATACTCACAACAGCCAGACTGCGGAGGACTTTGGGCACATGAGATCTGGCTCTTTCACAGCTCATGCAGCACATCAGGGAGCACAGGACTTGCATTCCAATGTCTGTGTAATTGGAGTCTCCCTATGGGTAAAATTTAGGTTAAGAGTGAGGAAATATCCTTCTACACTGAGCAGCAGAAGGTTTCTAGTCAGGGCACACCTGTTTCTCCATGCTGAAGAGTGCAGGATAAAACAGGAATTGTTGGTGCAGAACAAGCATGTCAAGGGGAATCCAGGTTTTAAACTAAACAGGAACAAGTCTTATTCTGTTTGCATGGTTATAATCAGGAACAACTGCCTGTGAAGGCGGCAGTGATCCTCAGCTTGCAAATCAGATGTTTAGCTGTGAGTTCCAGTGTCTGGTCTCTTTGCCATTGACTTCTAAATGGGACTAAATTGTTGGATATGCAGTAGCAGTCTGATTATTTCAGAATTGTATTCCACTGCATTTTCTACTTCATGTGTAATTTTTTACTTCCACTTTAGTAATGCCCAATTCTCTCAGTATACAGCCTTAGAAGTTTACAGCCTTGCTGCTGCCCATTTGTGTTATGACCTCTAATATTCCAAGTATGCTCAACTGCTGCTCTTGCTGAATTAACTGAAACATCCCATCAGTCACCAAATTTCTTCGAACCAACAGGGAGAAACAGAGAAAGCAACTTTAGGTTCTACGCTAAAATTAAAGTGCAGGAAGAGTTATGCTGGACAATAAAATAAGTCTGAATTTGCCTCATTGTGTGAAGTGCCTCTTGCCAGCTCTTCTAGTGTTATTATGAGCTTTATGCCTACTGACTGCTGTACAGTATCAACTCCTGGAGAAATACATTTCAGTTTTCTGTTCTTGAATTCTTTTAAGGCGAAGCTGTCAAACACTTCTGATGTTTGACAAATGCTGTGTAGTTAAGGATACCAAAACAAGATAAGAAGTTATAAAGAATAATCAAAAAAGAAAAATGGAAATGTTCATATTTTAAAGTCTTCAATGCCAATAATGAGAACCTCCTGTAGTTAACCCTTCTGTGTGCCCATCATTCATTAGGCAAGGAGTTTAAAGATTTTTGTTGAGATGTGTTTTTCAGACAAGTGCTATTTGTTTGGGGCTGTGTGCCAGAGTCCAATGTAATCTGTTTGCTCCAGAGGAAGAAAGCAACTCCTTCTGGGGAGTATTATTCTTAGACTAAGAGAATCTCTTTCTATTTTTGTCACAAAGCTATCACCTATGGTGCACTTCAGGCCTGAAGGGGATCATCTCGGAGTTAAAAATGGTTGTTCTTCTATTAATAAAACACAGTGTATTATGTTTGTTCCTGTCCTTGCTACTTTCACAGAGGCATCACATTTGAAGTTGTTAAGAAGTCGTTGATACATTTATTCTCACCACAATGCACTAATAGCATTCAAAGCCATTAGTAGCTGGCTATTGTGCATTTGCAAAAAGTTGCAGTGCTAGGTCAGTGAACATGATACTTTTCTGTGATAAATGAGAAATATTAATATATTAGACCAGAAACAGATTGAAAATATTTCTAGTGTCAGCTTTCTCTCTTACATTTAACTTTCTTGTTTTTATGTTGCTTCAGTCTGAGGTAGGTCCTAATTATATATGGATAATTTTACATTATTATTATCAATTTGAAACGATGATTAAACATAGTTTGGCAAACTTACAAAAATGAAGTAATGTAGTAAAAGATAACCCTCTAACATGATCAGAAGTCTCATACTCTACTTTTCTGCCTCAGTAAGCACAAAGAATTAATAGAATTTCACAGTGCATTGCTAGAAATTCAGAAAAAAACAAAATCATATGTAAGTCAGGGACAAGCAAAATAATTTTCTGCCTATTTGTAGAATGATCTCTCTTAATTCGGCCACTGGTACAACTAATAAGTTCCTGAAAATCATAAGCTTTGTGAGCAAAATATCACTTTCTGTAAAATATTCCAATTTATGCATGCTTTTCTGCCACCACAGCTTATTTGCATGAGATAGGTTCATCCATGTTTCCATGAAAACAAATGCCAAACCTCCTGCTGAATTTATTTATCAAGCATTGCATAAAAACTGGATGCCATTTTCTGTTAAGCTATTCCCACTGGATTTTTGTCAGTGAACGTTAAAAGGTGAAGTTTTGGTCTAGGTGAAGTGAATGGTGTGAATCTTAGTTTAACTGGACCAGCAGTTGACCCAAAGCATTCTGCTTATTATCTTATATTCCTTTTCATGACAGCTAATTGTGACGTCACAAAGCAGAGTGTGAGACAGACATCAAGAGGAGATACGTTTCTAAGCATTGTAGATAATGATTTATTTTAAACGTGACCTGTAGTAAAAGAAAATAAATGGTGGAAAATCAGGGATGTTTAAAGATATTTCATAACTTACTATTAGAAAGAGTTGGTATTTTTATTAAGCAATGACAAAAAGGAGAAGGAAGCTTAAAAATTTCTATGTGATTTTTAGCATAGTTATAATGACTATCTACATGCATCACTTTCTATACTAAATTTTGATGTGAAAAATGTACAGGATACTGACCAATATAGGATCAAGGTTTCTCTTTCTTTTTGATTCCAGAAGTGTTGTCCACTGTTACAGGAGAAGTGAACTTAATCAGACGTGACTTGACTTTACATCTGTGCGGGAGGTTATCCCTTGAAAAGGGTAGAGTTGTGAATGAAACCTTTGTCTTCAGCGTCCTTGTAATCCTGCAGTACAGTTGAGCATGTTAGCTCAGTTGGAATAATGTACTGACTTTCTAAAGATGAAAAAAAAATTAAGCCCTTTCCTCTTTTTAGGTTCCCAATGCTGTACTTCCTTAGATTTCACACTACCTGCATTGGGTTTAGCAACTCTGATTTCAGTCTGTCACCTTCCCAGGCTAAATATAAAAAATGGTAGGCTCCTCTCCTTGAAGGAGAATATTTAAGAAATGCAGTCCCAGTGAGAGTGCTGTTTTGTAGCAGCAGGGATTCTTTTTTCCTGTCATTTTCTTAATTCGGTCTCTGTTTCAAATCTTTATCAGCACCTGTCCTTTTAAGGAAATAGATTAAAATGTCTGAGGGTAAATGGAGGGTTGATTTGGTGTGAATGTACAACTTCTGTGCATTTACAAGGCATGCAGCTATGAACAGGGATACCACATGCTTTCGTATCCTTACTGACTCTTAACTGCTTTGCTTCCTTGCCTTTGGGCATGCTGATTTTAGTTCTCCTATCACCATATTAGGCATAAATTAAATGTATATTTGAAAAGAAATTCGATATTTTTTTAGAACAAGGAGCATGTGAGACTGTTGTATGAAATGCTGGATCATGCAGTCTGGGCTGGAGAGGGGCTATTGATTACAAAACTATGGGGGTATAGAAGGAGTGAATACTAAAGATATTTGGTTTGATAAAATGATAACAATATTCTGAAATAGTACAGAATATATTGCAGTAGCTCAAATATATTGATGACTGTCTGACTAGGTTAGAGATAAAAGCAGTAGACATGCATTTGCTCTGCTTGCTCTCATTTCATTTCATCATAGTGAGTCACATAGGCATCAAGATTTATATGTGTCTGATAAGTAGTCGGGGAGAGAGTGCTAATGATGGTTGTAATGCTTTCTAGAATTCTATTTCTTCTGACTTTGGTTGACATTGTGACTCTAAATACTGCAGACTCTGTAAATTAGTAAGTGGAAGACAGAGTGGGGGACAAGCTGCCTCAGAATTCACATCACGCTCATCAATATTTAGTCATCCATAGGTTGATTTTTTTAAATTTCCCCCTACCCACTCACCCTGTGTCTGGGCGGCAGAATGCATGGTCCTCCACAGGGAATATTTATCAGATTGGAATGTGCATTTATTGGGAGAAAATCAGGGAAAGTCATAAAACATGCTGAGGTTTTTTTGTACATACAGGGAACTTATTTTTCCTTCAATTCAAAGAAAATCCTTTTTCATCAGTGATCAGTTCAGAATGGAGAGATTTGGCTGAGTCTTACTGATTCACACGGGACAACTGTCTCTAGTATAATCTGTTTCTGATGATGGCCCTAGCACTGACATGACAGATGCTTGGAAAGCTGCTGTCCCTACTGCCGCTCTTGTTGACACCATTACAAATTCTTAAAGGAAAGTTGCAATGACTTTTATTCTAGTTGAAAAAAAAGACCCACAGTTAAAACCAAGACAGCCTTTTACAGCCTGATCCTATGGGATCTCTCTTGCCATCATGTGCTTTTGGATGGTCTTAACTGGAGGTATTGTGAGTTGAAGGTCTTCACCTCTTTAAATGCTTGTTGGAGTTAATAGGAAAATTTGGAATATTGTGAAGTGTTTGCACATCTCTTACTGTCTTCATTTATATGACTTAGGTGTCTGCTGCTGTTGTAGCAGTGGTCCTTAGAGGAGCTACTTTTCCAGGACATGAACAAAGACAGGAGTGACAGTATTGCAGCTAGAAAAAAACATGGGAAAAGATAGCTATGGGCAATTTCCACTGCTCTTAATAAGTAGCAAGAGCAAATACAGCAGAGAAAATCAATAAAAGCCCTTTGTCTACCTTCTTACTTCCACAGCCCTCTCCTGAAATCCACAAGAAAAAAGATGCAAGAATAAAACATTTATCTTCAGTATGCTGTCTGTTAGGTATATCCTGTGGCTGACAGCAAGGCTTTTCTCAATTTTATCACTTCGTTCTTGTTTTGGTGGAGAAGAGAGTCAGTTCATTCTATTGGCTGTTAGAAAGTATTCTCTATTCTAGTGATATTTTTCTTTGACCAGTTTAATTTCTGAAATTGCACAGATCCTACTGAAGGCTGCTTAGTGTTTTTATGGCTACATATTTCAGCCAGACTTTAAGAAGAGGAATCAGTTGATTCTGGGGTGCTCCTGTCCATATGCTGAATGGGAATATATTCCCTCTTTGCTCCTATTTTTCGTTATTTAACCTCAGGAGACAGAGAAAACAAGAGACATTTAGTTGGCTCTGGTCACAGAATTAAGTGCCACAGTGGGGAATACATCCAAAATAAAAAATTTAGACTTAAGGACCCTTGTTATTGAGCAGTGCTCCTTCTAAATATTTTTTTTCCTATGAAGAAGACTGCTTAGCCTGTAAAACTAGACAAATACTTATTTTAGTTAAAAAAGAAGTAGAATGAAATCTCAAAATCAGGTATGGATTTGTTCCACTTCTACTTTATACTTCTGCTTGGAACAGAACAGAGTCATAAGACCTAAATTTTCAGGCTGCACTGTTCCTCATCATTACTAATGAAATTTGAAAAGAATAGGGTATCCACCTTTCTGCAGCTCTTCGTATGAAATCTGATTTGATGGCTGTCATCACAAAGACAAGGATACAAAAATATACATTAGGCTTACAGGTATTTGCATAAAATAATTTTGAAGTAAAACCCGTACTTTGTGTTTGGCTCTCTTGCCATCAGCTGGAACAGTGTATTGAAAGAATGACTAAACTTCTCTTTTTCAACACTGTTCATGATGTGACATAGGCACACTGCACGTATATTGTTGTTGGCTTGGTCACTTCGGAGTAAGAGCCTATGAAGACAGACCCACTGAAAAAGTATGTTGTGTTCCCTAATGAGGGAATAGGAGTTTAAAATCGGCAGATGGGTTTGGTGTACTCAGTGCCGGCAATTAAAGCTGAAAAAGACAAGGCAGTAAGATGTCAGTATGCCTAGAAGAACAGCATATACATTGTCTGATATAAAAATGGTAATCTCGAAGAGGTAAGATAAATTACCACGATGATAAGTAACTGTGCTGATCTTCTAGGCAACTTATCTGTCACCCAGAGAAGCTGTGGATTCCCCATCTCTGGAAGTGTTCAAGGCCACTGGTCTAATGGAAGGTCTCTGCCCAAGCCAGGGGGTGGGGATGTTGGGGGGGGATTGGAACTAGATGATCTTTAAGGTCCCTTTCCACCCAAGCTATCCTATGATCTATGATTCTTTCAAGGAATAGGTACTTCATAGGAATATCTTCCCAAGTTCATTGAAAATTTAAAGTAATTTTATTTAAAGAAATGGAGAATAAAGAAACTGACTGCAGCTTTAAACTGGTTTTGATGCAAAACGAAAATTAAGGAGATAATGCAGATGTATGAGTTGCCAAATGTATTATTCTTTTATACAGGAAAATTACCTTAATAGTGTAGACCTAAACAATACAGAATTAAGGTAACTGCAGAAATTTAGGAACTAAAAGCAGCAGAAGTTTGGATTGTCTGTTTGACCTTCATGAGAACAGCAGTGCAATCAATCTTTTAAGTCTACCAGAACTGGTATGAAATTTGAACAGGAGACATAAATTTTGCTGCATATGTAAAAACCTGCATGTAAGTGGACTATATACCTGTCAAATCTTTAGCTGAACAGTATAGACTTAGATAATACCACAACTCAATCCCTTCCTCAAGTTTTGTGTTATTGGATTTGATTTACTAGTGAAACCACACGTATCCTACCTAATCTTGCATTTTGGGTCTGTTTGGGGTTTTCCTTCCTCCCCTGTTCTCTTCTGATTTTCTCATTTGAAAGGGGTGCTTCACTTTTTTTTTTTTTTTTTTGTGGTGGAAGCTACTCATCTACCAGCATGACATGGCTTTTGTTTTCTTCGTTTGTAAGATTGAGATATTTAATGGATTTTTTGGGGCTGTGTTGTTTTGGGGTTTTTTTAAGCAGGTCAGAACACATGAACTCTTTTGTCTATGTAAAATCTTAAATCTGCGAACCTGTTACAGAGTGACACAAAGGAAAAAAGAGAATTTTATTTCCATATGTCAGTGGACATAAATAAAAGTGCTATGTGCTTAAGCAATGTCAGAAATAATTTATATTAAGTTTTAGGACAATTACTATACGATCGATTAGACTATGGGCTTTGCTGCCAAAGGCTGTTGTAGAAAATCATCACAGAAAAGGTCAAGTAACTGTATTTCTAAGTTTTAAAGCAGTAGCCCATGATTCTGCAGATCAGTTATGGCTGACAGAAAATTTTATAGCAGTTTCACTCCAAATACAAAGCAGATGCTGTAAGTGAATTCAATTAAAAAAAAAAAAAAAGAAAAAGAATTTAAAAAACCAATCAGTACAGCAACCCTAGCAATACTTATTTTCACATTAAATTCCATTTCTTTTTCACTAGCTCCTATTATCAGAGTTCGATGAAACAGTTTTGTTTGACTGTTAATCCACAATATGTCCTACCTTCAGGATTGAAGGAGGATGAGTGAAAATCCAACACAAAGTATGAGCTTTTTGAAATCTCTGATACTACTGGAAAAACATAAGTGCAGAGCACAGATTGGAGGATATATTGGTTTAAGTCTAGGGATTCTTGTTGGGAACCTTACTGTTTGAAAACTGGCATGCCTGGAGTTCTGATGTGCATTTGGGCTCATTCTTGCAAATATGTCCAATAAAGTCACTCTGAAGTCAGACATGTTTGCACACATAGTCAAAACCTCTCTCTGCATTTGAGGAAGATTTCAGTGAACTTTGCATTCCCTTTACATCTTAAAGCTCCTTATTCTGAATGACATTTTGTTTTGACAAAGTTAACAATAATTATCACGTCTTAAAAGCTGCAGCTTAAATGCATATTAGAGTTTCAACCACTTATAGGATAAGGAAACCAAAAGGGCACAAAAATTCTCTAAGGTGCCTTATCAATTCAACATAAGAATTAGTGGCTGGGCAAAGGGGTTGGCACACTTTGTAGTGCAGGGAGTAGCATGTTAATTAGAGATTCCCCAGAAGAGATCCCCCAGAAGAGTCCATAATTAATGCTTGTTGTAGCTTCATGCATATAGTGGCAAATAGCCCAATATATGGCTTTTGCATCTGCTCTTTCAATGATGTCATATGTTAGTTTGTTCCAAAGTTTGAAGAAAGATTAAACATGAAAAGAAAAACAGAGGGTTTTTTCTTTCTCTTAATAATCAATGTGTACTTCATAAAGTCTTCAATAAATTTCTGCAGTCACTAACAACTGAGTATGTTTATTTGTTCTTGGCTTTACCTGAACTATTTGCTACTCCTGCCATTCATCTTTGGCTGCATGATAGGCCAGTAGAGAGAGTTGTATCACTGAAATATGAATGCTCTTGAGGCGTGCATGGGTACACATGTGCCCACAAATTAAGATTCTTCAAATGTGTGTCCTGTCTGTACTGCTGCTGTAATGTAGGAGATTGCCAGCTAGTGTTTGCATTCATATGAAATTAATTTTCATCACCATCCACATAAACATCATAATAGCCTAGCATAGTCATAAATAGCTTGACTGCACCAGTATTTTATTTTGAATCTTGAGAACTAGTTAAAGTACACCAGTTCGTTACTCAAAAGCTCAAATATGCAAACCTCAGCTGGATATCTCATTCCCTGTAGGCATACATTACTGATTTCAGTACAGTCACCAAGACTTTGTGTGACGAGCTATAAAAAGCTCTACAACACTATGTATGTGTATCTGTTTGGTACTTGATAGATGTACCTATATTAAAGAATTGTGAATAATCTACTGTTCTAATTTCTCATCATTACCCAGCTATCATAGGATACTAGATGAATTTATTGCATATGAAATCAGGACGTATTTTATGAGGCTGTGCAGTTGGGTGCCATTTGAGGATTACTGATAATCCTTATGACTGGATGCTCTATATGTTGGCATGCCAGGACAAGTAACTTAGAGAAGGATTTATTTGAAGGTCTTGACTGGAGAGCAATTACACTGACCATTTGCAAGAGGCTGTGGTTGGGTTCATAAACATTGTTTGTCTGGTCTTGTCTGAGGTGGTGTATAGTATGCAGAAATGTGAGCACTAACATATTGACACTGAAATTAGGTGTTGTAATCTTGGGAGAAAACATATCTCGAATGTTAAATCTGTGGCCTGTTGTCAGCCGGGCAGTGGAGATCAACGGATTAATTTGGATGACTTCTTCCCTAAAAATATTCATGCTCTGTATCACATTGGTGCAGGTTTTTTTGATGTTTCCCTTCCCAATAGCCCCTTTTTTTCCCTGCTGAAGCCCTCAAGGCAGACTCAGGATGCTGAAGTCCCAGTTTGACTTTGTATTTAAATCCAGTGTCAGTTGGCCAACCTTTTTCCTTTGTGTAGCTTTCCTGTCACTGCCTCAGAGGAGACCCATTTGAGATCAGTGGGTCTGCTGGACTGGTGTGTGTGCTGGTGATAAGGACGTGGGTTGTGTAATGGAAATGCATCTGGCTGAGTGATTAGAAAAAGTTGGGAAGGGGAGGAACTGAGCCCCACATGAGGACTGCATGCCTGTATTGTTTCCCATTGTTCAGCCCTGTTCCTTAACTCCTAATGGACCTCCATAGCCACTCTGCTCTCTCAATTTGTTCATTCTTTATCTGTATTATAAAATTAACTTCAATTAAATTACTTATATTTAAATTATATTAAATTACTTATATTTTTTATCATTCAGAAAAAGACTTTAATATTTAATGGAGAAAACTAGGAGAGTGGGGGGAGAAGGAGAGCCATACTAGAGGACCCAGATGCTTTTGGGCAATGTAGCAGAACTGAAGATGGAAATGTATTAAAGGCCAGGAAGATATCAGGGAATGCTTTCTATCAGTGACACTGTCTGCTGTTCCCTGGGCCACTGCCATGACTTTCACACCTTCGTGAGTTATGTTTTATTTCTTCCTTGGCAGTCCATCTTCTTGAGAATGAAAGAATAATTTCTGAATAGAGCTGCCTAATTAAAAGCCTTAAACTCCATTCCTAAGTGGAAAACTGAATTCTGCCATGGGCTGTGATGGCACTTCCCTAGAATGAACAGTTTCTTCTGGAAGCTGCATAAATGTTATGCAAGGACAAACTGGGCCTCCTTGCTTGTTACTGAACTTTATATAAGTTTCCTTTTTCACCCCCCCCCCCATTAAACATCTTTTATTTTCTTTGTTTTTCTGTTTTCTCTTTGGTTGTGACTATAACAACCTGCTTCCTTCATTGTTTTTGTTTTTCTCTTTCAGCATCTTCCTCTTTTTTCAAAGAAATGTGCAGCTTTCTGAGATCCAAGGAACCAACATCTATAAATTTGTCTTTCTAACAAACTACACGGAGCTGTTTGAAGAATTACTTGCACAAAAAAATCATTTGAGTTCCAAATTGTTCACAATTAGGATGCTGAGTCACTTCTACCTCTATTATATATTTTATGCAGTGATTTGTCAATCAAAGCCAACAATTAAGCCTTTCTAAATAAAGAATTCATGTTTTCCCCTTGGGATTGTGTCACTAGCAAGGAGCGTGGAGCAATAAGAGTGAACTGTAGAGCAGAACAGTTCATCCTGAGGACTTGATGTCCACACTATAAATTTCATGAGGGGGTTGTTTGTTGTAGGTCTAGTCTGATCCAACTGTGGTTGGAACGCATTACTTTCATTCTTGGAGCACATCTTCTGGTTATTTCCCTCTGAAAACAAACCAGTTCACTTGCTCCGAGACTCCCGTGATGGGAACCAAAACACAATAAACATGGATGACTGGGAAATCCCTTCAAAAGTGCACTCTGTATCCAAACAGAAGTGTGAATGTCAATGCATTCATGTTATATTAGCATTCCTATTATTCCCTTTCAGTTTTCACAAGTTGAAACCCAAGACACAAATAAAAAATGATAATTACAAAGCCCCCAAAATAGAAATTCTAAGTTTCCAAACCCTTAAAAGTTTTGTAAGTGTCTTGGAATATTAGTATTCTTGAAAATATGCCTGACAGCTGGGAGGATACAATGGAGATTGTTCATGTGTCTGTACTGCAGTCTTTGCTATGAAAAACCAGTGGTCTAGGTGGACCTTTGATCTTCCTCATTTTCCATGTCTTTATTTCATGATTCATGTCATCCGTTGTCCGAGACACCTATTACTTCAGTGGGTTTGGATCAAGCCCTCAGGGCTGTAATTACTCAGCTGACTAATGCCAGTAAGTTTTTGGAAATTTGCAGAGAACTAAGCTTGCACACAGTTCCAGTGAACCTGGGCATTGTATGTGTACAGAGCTCTTCTCTTAGGGGTTTTTAAAGGATTAAATGTAATAGTAGTGTACACTGAAACAGAAAGCATGATAATCTTAGTTAAAGAGCTTGATTACATGGCAGAAACAGCGTGGAAGCACACAGTATTTTCAGTGAAAAAAGCTTTTGTGTGGTTAGATGAATATCCTCATCTTCCGTAAAAAAAATAAAGTTCAGGTTTTGAAATTGCTCCGTGCTGGTTCCATAAAGCTTCCTTGGATATCTAGCTCCTTTGTTTTGCAGTGGCATTTAATCACTTGCAGTATCAAACACTCTTCAGCCATGCACATTATTCCTTAATTATATATGAATAAGCCCCTCTTGACTATAAGACATGTTGTTTGTTCAAACGCACTTACAAATCCATTTTCTTATCAGTTCTTTGCTGAACATTTACACAACGGGGTACTGTTTAAATATGAAAATAAACCTTTTATAAAAAAATAGTTTGACCCACCCACCTGGCCTCCATCTGTGATTGTTCTGTCTCTGCAATCTGTTGTCTGCTTTTTCTCAGCGTGTTCTTTATCTTTTCGGATGGCTGCTATCTTTGAGCGACTTTCTTGCCCCTCCCTGTTTTCTCTGTGCTTAGTAGAAAGTGACATTTCCAAATCATAAGGATCAGCCAGACAGATTTGATATGCTCTCTGCTATAAGACACACTTCTGTTCAGAGTATGCAATTAGTAAAGACAACTTCATTTCACAGTATCACAACTCATGCTGCACTATTTAAAGCATTGTGTGAATCCAGGAAGTTTTCTCATAAAAATTTCTACAGATAAATCTGTCAGAATTAGTGATTTTTTTTTCTTACCACATACTTACTGAAGCAAACCCAGAAGAAGTTTTTTCATGTTTTATTCCAGTTCAGTTTCATATCAGTGAATTACTCTAGTAATGCTTTTCCTTTAAATTTTTACTTTTTTTTCATTAATGGAGAGTTGTGTGTTTGTAATCTCTTAATAAACTAACACTCTAATCTTTAGATAAAGAGGTTAAATCCATTTTTGCTTTGAAGGATTATCATGAAATACTTACACAGTTTAAGTTTCCAGTCTATGCATTGATAAAAATGTTATTGTCTTCTGTGAACCTAGAAGGGAATGCCTTCTTAAAGAAATTAGAGTATATTTTTTTTCCTTTTTGGCAGCATTTCTGTTTCTTCCTATTCTAAGCCAAAAGTAACTGTGGAGAACAGTTGCTTTTTTGCATTAAAGTTCCTTCAAAAGCATCACAATGGAATCAAAGGCATGAGCATATTTTTTTTAAGTAGGGCAATCAGCATTAAATGTAGGAATATCTGAGACCAGGATATGCAAGTAAAGATATTTTTAGATTCTATAGCACTGTTGTGAAGAAGCAGAGTAATTTCTCTCTTGCATGTTCTTGGAAGCTGGTCTTTTGTTTGGATGGATTTGCCTGCTTTATAATGATGTCCTTTAGGAATGTGTTACAGAAACTTGTGAAAAATTTCTTCTGGGTTGAGGCCTGGTATGGTAATAGTAGGTCATTGTCCAAAGGAAACAAAAAGGTGTTATTAAGTTATTTTAATTTAATTTCAATTGGAAAGCTTATAGGAGATGCCTGCTTCTGTTCCATTTTATGAGTAAGCCCTCCAGATTTATTTCTTGCCAGCCAATTACAGTTAAATTAAATTAAATATCCACATCAAGGTGATTGTCTCAAAGCTTCAGGAAGAAATAGAATAGATCCATTTGCACCGTGTGCTTTACAGAGAACTTTATCCATGAACCATGAGATCTGAGAGAGATCCGAGATTCCACCTAGACACCTTCATTATTTCACGTGGACCAAAATGATTTCAGTTTATGTGAGGCCCTCATAGGAAACTCTTACCTGGACAGTTAGAGAACAGGATTTTGAGGTATCAGGAGGGAATCATCTATGTGAAGAGGGTATCTATGGAATAAAGATAGACAGAAAGATCAAACTGTTCTCTCTACAGAAGTACAAGAAGTTACTCAGGTTATAGTTTTACTAACTTTACATGTTATTAATCCATTGATTAAACATTGTTGCTGAAAGGAGTGTTTCCGCAATTTCATAGGCCCCTGCTCCTGTGTTAGTGCTTTCAGAGATGCTAAGTGGCTGTAGGGTAAACTGGATTGAGGAACCCGTAAAATGAACAGCACAAAATTTAGTTTTAGAGTAGTATGTCACAAGCTTTTGTACATAAGGCTTTAGTGACGTATGAACGATCATACCTGTATAATAAAGTCATCTTTACATTTTGCAGAAGTAGATTGCTGTTGGGGAGCTGCTTTGTCAGCTTAGGTGTGTCTACATTGTATTTTGGACATCAGTGTTGAGCCTTTGAGCAAAAAACAGACAGTCTGTGTGTCTAGGCTTTTAAAGGCAAGCATTAGGTGAAGTTCATGGCATTCTGGGAAGGAAAACTTGGCCTGATATCCTCCAGCTGGCCTGAGGGAACACTGTCTCACCCATACTTTCCCATGGTTGGGATCAGACAGATAGGTCAGTCCTCCTGGAAAGTTGTAAAGGGGCAAATCCAGTCTGTGGACAGCCTGAGAAGTACCTAGCTGCAGGCATCTGCTCTTCCTGGGACAACATAAGCCATCTGTCCCTCACAGCCACCAGACTCATCCTTTGAGGAATGACTCTGAAGGATGAGAGAGGCAAGTTGGAAACTTTGATCTGTTCATATTTAGATCTACTTTACTGGCAGACCTGGCTGACATATGTCAATGATAGACCAAAAGTTATCCCTATTTCTGCTATTTCTCTGATGTTAATTTAGAAGCAACTCCATAAGGAAAGCTACCATCACAAGTCTTCCCTTCACCACTTTATATTTCTTCTCCTGGAAGGTTCTCAGTGTTGATCCCACAAAGAGAAAATAGGGGTAGCCAGGGAGTGAGAGTTTTTCAGATATTTGTAAAATGTTTTTGTAAGGTTTGGTGAGAAAACACAGTGAGTCTCTTATTAGAGGACTCTGACAAGACTATGGCTGTTCATTTGGCAAGGGAAATGAGAGCCTTTGGGGGGCTTAGTAGGCATTAGAGATTCTCATGTCAGGGGACACGTCCACTGCTCCTTATAAGAAGTTGGTGATATTGTAGTTGTGCTGCAGTGGTGCTGTGTAATAAGGTTGCTATTTAGACAGTGATCAACTTTGTTTTATTTGAGGTAATGAGGCTAAAAGATTCTAAAATAATGGAGTTGCTTAAAAAATCAAGAAAAGGAAAAAAAAAGATCTTACCTTTTATTCAGTTCTTTCAGATTCCACTGTACATTTCTACCCTTAGTATCATAGAATCATGTAATCATTTAGGTTGGAAAACACCTTTAAGGTCACCAACTCCAATCAGTAACCTAACAAGGCTGAATCTGCCATTTAACCATGTCCCCAATTGCCACATCTACACATCTTTTATATACCTCCATGGATGATGACTCAGTGAAGACATTTTTTCTAATAGCCAAACTAAACCCACCCTGGTGCACCTCAAGCTCATTTCCTCTTGTCCTGTTGCTTGTTGTTTAGGACAAGAGACCAAATCCCACCTCCTTACAACTTCCTCTGTAGAGAGTGATAAGATCTCTCCTTTACTCCAACTTAAGCAACTGCAGCTCCCTCAGCCACTCCTCACAGGACTTGTGCTCCAGGCTGTTCACCCAGCTCTGTTCCCATCTCAGGACATGCTTTAGCACCTCAATGTCTTTCTTTTAGAGAGTGGCCCAGAACTGAGCTCAGTGCTAGAGGTTAAAATTTCTTCATTAAATCCAAAGGCCTTTGCTACGTTGGAAGTTCAGGTAAGAAGACCACAAAGATCACGGGAATCTTGTTGGCTTTAAATTCAAAGATGTTTATTCAAATTATTTTAAAATTATTTTCCAAATGATTTGTCAGTGGTCAGATTTTATTGTATTTTTATTTAGAAAACAAGCAAACACTAAATATGTGTCCCTCCCCTTCCCAAATGTCATTATTCTCATTTGCTTGGACCTTTTTTTGATGTTTTTCATTCTCTTTACATAACAACAGGAAAACTTACCTAAGGAGTGCTGTCAATCACAAAGAACCTCAAAGTGTTCATTTATGTACGGACAATGTACGGCTGTACAGAACGTGTGTGACATCAGAGGAGTTTAGTCAAAAGTCCCTTATGAACCCAGAAAGGTGTTTATTATTTAAGTGTATAAGCTGTATAAGCTAGCAAGCTGGCTACATTGTAGGCTATAGGGGTTTTCTGGATGCTTTATTGTTTGACCTACACCCCACAAATAGGGAAGCAAAAAAGTTCAAGAAAAAAATCATTAAAACAATCTATTGTATGCATTTTATTACCAGTGGGTTTGTTGTTTTTTTTTCCTTGTGGCTGAGTTGAATTATGTAAAAGTAAAAAAAAAAACCAAAACCCACCTAAAAATCCCCAACAACAAAAAAATTATTATAGGAATGTGGCAAATTTAGGATAAATTTTTCATACATCTGTTTAAAAAAACCCACCACTTATATTGTAGTTTGCATAGCCAATTTCTTTTTGATGAAGCAGTTGCCTTTTCTCTGCTGATCATTCTGCTCAGTTGAATAATCACATAACTTTCCTATCAGACCATCATAACTTCCATAACACCAGGTGGTTCCTAATCTTAGACTTGCTGAATAATTAGTCAATGTTGGTTTAACAGATTTTTTAGAAAAAAATGTGAAAAAGTTTATAATAAATATTTTCAAGTCAATAAAAGAGGGAAGAACAATAACTGAAACCTAAAGATGCAGAAGCTATGAGAAAAGCAGGTGCATTTTTTCATTAATTCTCTGACTAGTTGAGAACTTTCTGAAAAAGACAGATAAAATTTTTACTGCTGAAAAAACTTTGAGAATGGATTCTTTTTTTTTTTTTTTTTTGTGATGAACCTACACCACGTCCTGCAAAGTGTGGAGCATTTGCTCCCAAGCTGGCTAATGAGTTGAACTGTCATTCAATTCTGTGCAGGATCTACTTGAGTACCACGCAAACCTAATCTTGAAGAAAGGGCTAGTTGAAGAAAAGGCAAAAAAAAATAGGCAAAGAATGAACAGGAAAGCCAGAAATATCTTTTTTTTCCCATGAATATCTTTCCTCCTCTCATTTTTCTGCCATGCTCCTGGGCAGCTCCCTTTCAAGAAGTCCCTGGCAGGGGTACAGGGGAAGGTGCCAGTGTAGTCGTGGCTCTGACAGTCTGTCAGTCTCTCTCCTTCTCTCTCTCTTCCCTGCCAGCCAGAGCTGTGGTCCAAGATGGAGAGAGATCTGCTTCTGCCCCAGCAGCCGGGAATAGCAGTGCTCACTCCTTCCGCTCACCCCTTGCCCAGCTGTGGTGAGGTGTTTGCTCTTAAAGGAACAGTTTCTCCAAAACAATGTTGGAAAGAGGGAATGAAACACAAAACCTACTTTAACCATGACAGAGGCACGTGCCTTATCCTTGTAAACTGAAAATTTAGAGAAACATTATGTCATAGCCTCAATGCACAACTTTTAGCTTCCCCAGTTAATTAATTCTCCTCAGAATGTGCTAGAGTGTCTCTAATTGCCATTTAAATGTAGTCTTTTATGTACTCATTTAGAATGATTAGATTGAAAGTAATTTTGCTGTTATGGTATAGTGACATTGGGTATTCTTTGATTTGTAGAATATGTTCTTCAATCTGATTACCTTGTCCTTGTGTATAAATTAGCCAGGAAAACAGCAGTGTAGTTTTTTATGTCTCTGTTTCTTTGTAACTAGATAAGTTAAAAAGGCCCATGTGATGACGTGCTCAATTTTGGGGTTTTGTTTTGTTTTTTTAAGAGGATTTGTAGAGAGGCGAAGCTTTCACTTCATTCAGCGAAAAATCAGAACAAGTTACTGTTACTTAGCAAACGTTCTCTTTCTGGGTCTATTTTTGTGACCCACAGTAGGTGAACACTTCTCAAAAGACATTAGCAGGATTTTGGACAACAAGGGCATAGTAGGCTTGGAAAATGAATATGAAGTCCGAGAGATTCCTGACAGGCAACAACAAACATTCAGTGGATGATGGTATGCAGCCATGGGACAGCCCTGTTTAGATATGTCATTCACACTATAGCTGAGGCATTGTTAAGGGTCTTGAGTTTACTCTGGGTAAACCATACAACATAATTCCTTGTTTGAAACATGAATAATCTTTAGATGCTATCACAGTTTAAAAATCAAGCTAAAATAAACTTCTTTTTAAGTTAGACATTTAGCATTGCATAGTAGTTAGACAAATAAAATACTACAGTCTAAGCTCCTTATAAAACAATATATATTAGGTGCCAGAGAAGGCATAACAGATGCCATCTTTCACTATAAAAATAATTTACAGTTTCAAACATAATCACGAGTTGAACATACACAAATTATTGGAGAAGAGGATCAGAGGTTATGAAGTCTCTTTTTGTTACTGGACTTCTTATGTCTAATATTTCACATTGAAATCCACAGTTGGGAATTGTTTTATAATGGTCTGCTTTCAGTTTATCTAAACTGTTCAGAGACTTTGGCTAAAAAGCGCCTGTGGCTGACGTTGTGGTCTACCAGCCAAGTATCTCTTAAGAGAACAATACAACCCAAATGATTTTCAAAATTTTAATTTTGATACTGTGAAAGATTAAACCTTTTGTATTTCTGATGCCTCCCATGCCAAATTGTCATGTGTTTGTAGCAGGTTAATACAGAATGGGGTTGACAAATTTTATTATAATCACTACCCCATGTTGCTTTTATCCTTCTTGCCTGCTGCTCATTTTCATTGTGAAAAAAACTAATATATCAGTGACAGGAGGTCTGGATTTGTGGCCGACTGTTATAATTACTCCCACTGAGGCACTGTCAATAGGATTAAAATAAAGATTCTAGACCTGTCCATCGTAGATGAGGTCAGCAACACTAGCAGTGGGAGTACTGTTTCTGCAAGCTGTGCTTTTAGTCCTGAGTTATGGAACCACA
Source organism: Empidonax traillii (assembly GCF_003031625.1). Lineage (NCBI taxonomy): Eukaryota > Metazoa > Chordata > Aves > Passeriformes > Tyrannidae > Empidonax > Empidonax traillii. The sequence goes on from NW_020955575.1 coordinate 1,265,164, forward strand.
GACAGTAATATGAAGCAAGAATTTGAAAGCTCTAGTGGAGAAAGACCATCTCTTTTTTCTGCATTAGCTAAAATATCCGTCGGTAATAAATAATCTAACAGCATCCATCTAGGTCCTGACCATACATATATGTATGTTAATTTTCAAATGTATCAGACCCCCAGAGAGTTTCAATTACAGAACAATCCATTTTGAATTTTATAATTAATAAAGTCTTTGCAGCTGCATAACTTCATCCAGGAAACATCTGCACACACTTTTTGTGTATATACGTAATTTCTGTGAGAAGAGGGTTAGCTGAATTGTCTTTAATTTTCTCAGGCTTGGAGAGGGTAGAAAGACAGGGAGTTGATAACAAATCACAGGAATGGAGAATTAGGCTCTCATAGATATAAAACAAATTCTAGCCAGTGCTTGTAGGAAAAAGTTCAATGTATAGGATCACTTTAATATATAGTCAATTTATTCAAGTAAAGAGAAGGGAGGAACCCAGGGGAAAACCTGAGCTCTCCCAAGACAGGCGGTCAATTTACAATGGTCCTCAATGGGATCAGCCTGGTACTGCAAGTTCATAAGTAATATTAGTGTCATTGAAACTCTGTGATTACTCCTTTGACACTGGCTTTGAAAAAGTATTGTATTTTAAGTTAGTTTCGTCTCCTTAAGTTTGCGTGAAATTGTGTCACATACACCACTCTACTTACTGGTGATGGCAAACTCAGGGAATGGCAAGCAAATCAGAATAAACACACAAGCTCTCCCGTTCTGCTAGCAAAGTATTTTTCTCCTTTTACACTAGTCTACTTTTTATAATGGGATCAAACAGTAATTAGTGCAGTCACCTCTTTGTGACTCATTACATTTCATTATTTTCATATAAACTCAAAAATTATTATCAAAAACCATGTTCAATCAGGTGTCTAATATGCTGAAACAATTGTGTGCCCTGTAAGTCTTAAGCTGATGTGCCACATGGGAAACCTTGTACTTCTACAAATAGAGATTTTTTATTTTTTATTTTAAATTTGCATTATTGTAGCAGCAAAACATTTTCTTGATTAGTGTGTCACTGCCCTATAACTGTTTATTATTTCTCCTTTGGTTATATAAACATCACTTGTTACATATGTCACTCATAGCCCTCACCGTATATCCATCATCACGCCCAGTTTAAGTTCCCTAGCTCTCCTAGGTGCAAAAGGAGTCTCATAGTGTTTATAGTGACATAAAAACAAACAGGACTTACCACGTCCCTTTTTTCCTGTCACACAAGCGAGACTCCAGACTGCTGTTTGTTGCTCTCTACATCTCCCTCAATTCTCTTCTCCAGAGGTTCTTTGAATTTGTTTTTTTATAAATATGAAAATAAAATGTTCATTATTTGATCTCTACCAGGCCACTAAAGCATGGGATGAGCTCACAGCACAGAAGCTGCTATTTTTCTCCATAAGCTGCAGTCAGCAGCTTATGCCTTCTTGTGCCACGAATGTGGCATCATAGTTCCTAGTAGGGTGTGTTAATTCCTCAGTATTTACTTTTGGCTTTGCAATATTCCATTATTTACAGTACTTGTATAGACCCTTAAAGGATACCAGACATGCTGGCTAAAAATGTCTGTGAGTGCACAGACTGCAGTGGCATATGCTGGACGTGTACTCAAGCGAGTGCCGTGCACTGATGCTGCAACTGCCCAGCCGTGTGCCAGGCTCTGCTGTCACCCCCACGTCCTTGTTACGGCTGAGTGCCACTGGATGTACAAGATGTACAAGAAGAAAGCAACTTAGTCCAAGAAAGCCCAAGAAGGACCGCTAGTATGATCTTCACCAGGGCCTTTGATGGTGTTCAGCCAGGATAGGGTACCACTTTATTTAGGTCTTCCAGACAAGAAAGTTTAATTATGAAACGACAATGCCCTGCTCAGTTTCAAACTGCAGCTCCGTGGCATAAGGAAGCTCTCTCATCCAAGAAAGTTTGTTCGTGTGATCTTTGTATTTCACAGTGGAACTCTGCCAGCTTCCCAACAAGAGAAATCTCTTTGCTTTGCAGTGGAGGTGGGAAGATTTGCTCTGAGGAGCAACCGTGGCTATTGCAGACAAGTGAACAATTCCAAGGTGCTGGTCAGCCCTGGGAGGGTCACCAATGGACAGTCCCTAATGATTGTGAGGCTAAGATATTAAGCAAAGAATTGTGCCTTGGCTGAAGCAAAACTTTCTCCTGTATTTATTGATTTTGTAATATATGGGGAAAGAATTAAAAACTAATTCTTGTGTTGTTTGAAGACTGGTTGAGGTCAGGCTGGTAGGTGCTGTTCTGTGTCTTTGTGCTGTCAGTAACATGTAAGACTTTGGTGCAGCTGTTTGAACAAAATGGGAGCTTTGTCAGGGAAGAGCTGTTCTTTTAAATTAGCAGCTGTAAATGACACAAGACACTGAATAGAAGGAAATCATATTTTGTGCTGGCTTTCTTCCCTTTCTCCCCACTCCTGCCTTGTCGTTTCCAGTACCCCAGAAGTTCTTCAGCTGCAAAACTACTCCTTGATCTTAACTTGCCTGAGGAACATAAATGAGTTCACATTTTACTCAGATCAACAATAATGAGGATTAGAGCTACAATATCAGTGTGCTACCTCACCAGTTATACCCTCCTGCACGTTCTCTATCATTGCTTGAGTTCTGTGCCTTGATTTACAATATAGGCTCTCTTTATAGGGAAGGAATGCTGCTGATGAGTACTCTCCTGCACTAATTAATGGGAATATTAAAATGTATGGGATCAAATGTCGTTTGAGTTGCCTCAAGCTTTGCCATGAGATACTTTTGTGGAACGGTGCCTCTTTTTATAACTTTAGATTTGAATGTACAGAGCTCTGATTGATGTTTGGCTAATATGTGGGGTTTTGCTTTTGTTTTTTACAATTAGCATTTTTTTAATGTCTCTTATAGAGGTGGTAGCAGTGGGGATTTTATACCACCTGTCTCTGTAATCTTAAAAATATTACATGAAGGACTAAATTGGATCAAAATATGTGGAATTAAAATAGCGTAGAAGGAAACAATATTTTAAAAATTACTTGTAATATAAAAAAATCCACTGTGGCAATTTGGAAAGATAGGATGAAAGGGAGGGGGAAAAAACAGTCAAACCAGTATTTTGAATGATTCATTTCCATCTGTGATCTGTATAGCTTACTGTCGAGTTCTCACACCTTCATAAATGGTTTGTGCAACACTGTCTTGATAGAGTTTTCAGTTGTAAGTTTCTTTGCAAGGACAATGATATATGTCAAAAACAGATAAGGATCCATATTTTTGAGCAATAGAAGAAATCCACTACTAGGCTGAAAAATCCATTTTTTTGTGATAAATTTAATTTTATGAAGATGGATAGGAGAATAATTTAGTTATATTCTTCCAATTAGTACTTTTAATTATAGACCTGTGTAGTCTCCTTTGTAAAGAACTCTAGAGTTTTTAAAAATCCTTTTTAAAAGCGCTATTTTCATACTTTTAAAAATATCAGTGCTGGAATATTCTGCCCTTTATATCTCAGGGATTTATAAGTTGAAGGAATGGTTATTAAATGTCGTCACAAGCCACTTAGTGGACAAAAAGCTAATGGAATGGTAACATGGTATGAATGCCGAAACTGCTGCCTGTGGTAAGCTGTGCAGAAGGATAATTGGCTTTCAGTCATGTAAACTAGTCACAGATATTCAGATCCTTTGAACTGTAGTAAGAAATGCACACTTACTTTAAATAGTGATTGACTAAGCATATAAATGTCTTGATCAAGTCATCAGGAAAAAAAACAAAAACTGAAAAGAAGTTTTCTATTTATGTTTTGTTATTTCTGTCTGAAATCTTACTCTCTGCATCTTTGCTGTGTAATGTTCCCTGCTGAGAAGGACAGACTGGAAAAACAGTGGGGATCTTTGCCTTTTGAGTTGCTCTTTGCTTTGCAGAGAACTACATGTTGGAAGATCCTGTGTAGTTGTCCAGTGTTTTGTTTGGTATGGGAGGAACATGACTATTTAAGAAAGGCAGGAAACTGTTATTTGGTAATTTTAGCTACATTTCAATTGCAAGTACTGAAAAAGCAGACAGAAGTTTAAATATATCTTAGGTTCATACCTACAAATCAGTTCAGCTTTTGTGCTCTTTGGTCAGGAAATTCTGAAACAATATGGAATGAAGGTGTAAAGGGATAATTCTGAGTTGAATTTGCCACAACTATGAATTCACAGGTCATGTTTATCTGAAGTGCTTCTCCAAAATTCTTTCTGTCTTCTTTTTTAAATAGCAAATATAACAGCTACTGTGGTAGAATCAAACTATAGCATATTTTGCAAGAAGGACTAGATTTTCTTCTAATGCAAATTCATGCCCCTTTGTCAAAGTCAAAGGATACAAGCTTTGCATGCTAATTTGCTCTGCAGGTAGTTTAGCTTCCATCCACTTTTTTTTTTTTTCAGCACAACAAACTCTAAATGTTATGGCAATTTATGTCCTTTAAGCATATTTTTCTTTAAAAAGTTAGTAGATAGAGTAATAGAGTGCTAGTATTTCCTATTGGTTTATACTTGTGTGATACACTACTGATATCTTAAGTATTGCCTCTTTTTTTTTTTTTTTTTTTTTTTTTTTTTTTTTTTTTTTTTTTTTTTTTTTTTTTTTTTTTTTTTTTTTTTTTTTTTTTTTTTTTTTT
>NW_020955575.1:1269987-1345265 GCF_003031625.1 Empidonax traillii
AGCTCACTGTTTTCATGCTCTTTCCATCACTGCAGTACCAGACAACTGAAATAACTGTTCCAAATATCAGTGTCTTTTGATACTTTGCATTTCTATTCTGAGAAAATATCCAAGCAAATATGAATATAACCAAAGTAAATTCTTTCTCTCTGAACTCAGAATGACTATTTAACTAGCTTTAATATTTTGATACCCAGTACTGAGTTTCACCTGCTGTCCCTTTGCATACAGGTGATGGCCTAAGAAGGTTAGACTGTCTGTTGGGGTTGGAAAAAAAAAAAGAGTAAAACAGTGTGGTTGAAAACCCTCTGCTTTGTTAGAAAGTTCTGGAGGACTTCTGTATTTTGTTTTGAATGTTGACAGTGTTTGTAAGTTTGCCCATAATCTCAGTGCTGAAATTGAGTCTTAATCTCTTTACACTTTTAGAGTTGTCTGATCCCCACTTCCCTCTTCCTCGTTCCCTACAGTCCTCATAGTTTATACATTCTTAAGCTGGCTGTCTAGCTTGCAGTGCTTAGGTTGTTTGTAAGTATCATGGCAGATGTGTTTTATGAATGTTTATACCTTGGGAACTGCAAGAAGTATTTCTGAATATCAGTGTTAAAACACAGCACATTTTTTTTACTTTCTGTGGCTTCACAGCAGGCTTACCAAAGTAAGAAATCAACTTATGTGAATATATTTCCAATTGTCTACCTTTTACCTATTTCTTGAAAGTTTTAATAAATTAATTTCAACCTACTTGTGTCTTTCTGTGAAACTGGAAAAACCTATTTTGCAGTTTACGCTGTCTGCTCTCCTCTGTTTGTTCCTACCAGAGTCATCGTTCCAACAAGTGTTCACACCTCATTCTTTCCCTCAGAATCAGGATTTTGCTAGTTGGTTACAGCTTATTTGGGTTTCTCAGATCAGGGAAGAAAAAGTTTTGCTCCATTAGTTCCGAAACAACTAGTTCAGATACCAGAAACACTTCAGTGGCCTTAGATCAGATCTCAAGACTGGTTTTTCCTTGTTTAGGCCTATTTCAGGCATCCAGATGTTTCATACCATTATTGCACTCTGGTGAAAAACAGGTGCTTGCTGTATTTATACAGCCCTCTGTTTTAAAATATTGTACTGCCAGCTGTTCAGGTATATGTAGTGTATACTTGAACTCATAAAAAATGCCACAAAATCATTAGCAGCATCATCTGAAGAAAAAAATAATTTTAGCATAATGTCTTGCTTGAGCCAACATAACAGAATGGGCAGTACAGATGTTTACATGAATGTGTACCTCATGTAACAGAAGCAAAAAAAGATCAGAATAGAAGTCCATGCAAATCTGAACCTTAATTTGTTTCGTTCTGCCTTAGCCTGTGGCCGTGGGTTCTACAAATCCTCCTCACAAGATCTGCAGTGCTCCCGCTGCCCTACTCACAGCTTCTCTGACAAGGAAGGATCTTCAAGATGTGACTGTGAAGATAGCTATTATAGAGCACCTTCTGATCCACCATATGTCGCATGCACAAGTGAGTGAGTCATGAATTTAATAGTAAGGGACGTTGCTTAACCAACCAGGTGCAGCGACTTGCAGTGAGTAGTTTTGTCTGACTTTTCCTGTGTTTGAAAAGTACCTTTGCAACAGTAAATGAAATTGAAAAGCAGAGGGAAAAAGAGTTGACAGTGAATATGGAATCAGCATAAATATAATTTTCATGTTTGCTTGATATAGCATTGGAAAACACTGCATGTTGCATAAGTGCGTAACTCATTGTAATAGATAGAATACAGGCACAGTTTTCCCATGGCCATAAAATTGTTGTAGACGGTGTGCTTTATGTGATACAATACCAAAATTAGTAATGTGAAAAATGAAAAGTAACCTGTGTGGATCTGTGCTTTGATTGAACTGCAATTGGATCTGACTTAACCTTCTAACTGCAAATAGACTTGCCTGCACAGATTGCTGGTTTAAATAGTGGAAGTCTCCTAAATCCAAAGCAGCAACAAATATCTCTGTAAATCATATCGGAGCTGATAACAAAGGACTAGATGCAGCTTGTGCGGTATGTTTAGAAGAGATGAACAAATCCCATATTGGGGAAAACTATAAACCAGAACCTTTAATGTGCATTAACCATTCCTTTTAATTGCACAGAGGAGAAATGGCTAAAGTCAGTAGCAGTAAATATACAGACAATTGTTATTCTGATGCCTTAATGGAAAATAAATAAAGCTCTTACCAAATGAGTTCAAGGAAGCTTTTATGCAGCTTGTAATAAAAATAATGAAATGTTTATGTGGAGAAAAATGCTTCAACTGTTTTCTGTCTCAGTAATTAAAATGCTGGCTATGTGTCCCACTGTGGTTTTGTGTAATTACCCTACACTTTTTTGTGTGTAATGTAGGACCTCCATCTGCACCACAGAACCTAATTTTCAATATCAACCAGACTACCGTGAGTTTGGAGTGGAGTCCTCCTGCTGACAATGGGGGAAGAAGTGATGTGACCTACCGCATTTTGTGCAAGAGGTGCAGCTGGGAGCAGGGCGAGTGTGTTCCCTGTGGGAGTAACATTGGATATATGCCCCAGCAAACTGGATTAGTAGATAACTATGTCACTGTCATGGACCTGCTAGCTCATGCTAACTACACGTTTGAAGTTGAAGCTGTGAATGGGGTTTCTGACTTGAGTCGTTCCCAGAGGCTTTTTGCAGCTGTCAGTATTACCACCGGCCAGGCAGGTAAGTTTTCATCACTTATGAATCTCAACACTGTGAGACTGAGAGAAATTTGGAACATGCAAACTACAGATGCAGTAAATCAGGAGCATGTTTGGTGTGTTCTGGCTCATTAATCTTTTCACCTTGCCAAATAGTTAATTTGAGCTTATACTATTTCATGATAACCCGTCCTGATTCTTGGCCTCAGGATTGCTTTCAGAAAGCATTGATGAAAAGACTTAAAGAAGATACACAACTTTGTTATTAGATAGAATTTCCTTAACTCTGTAACTTTCTTTTTGTCTGCTTACTTCATTGTAGGTCATTCCCTAGCATTTAAAGATAAAAAAAGTAGATGTGACAGTCCTACGCAGGCTTCCTTTCTGAATTCTTTAAATACATGTGGGAGTCCTAGGTCACTGGAAGATGATTTGGATATCTGATGGTGTTTTCAGTGTTAATGTTTTCCCTCAGGATAATGTTTCTGATTTATCTTGTATTTCCAGATATTTGATTATGAGATGCAGTGAGAATGTGATGATTATTCTTTGTTTCTTCTATTTATCATAATCTGACAGGTGAAATGTCAGGGAAAATAAAATCAAACTAGCATATCACCCCAGGGGGAAAAATGGGTTTTAGTTGTCTGCAGCTGAATGAAAAAAAAATATGTGATTCAGGTTCCTGAAATGGTGAGTTGCTTGTTGATAAAATTATAGGCAATAGTGTGCTGTGGGCTTTATGAGGGGATAGTAAAACTAACCTTTTATACTTTGGACAAAAGGTCTTAAACTGAACATTATTTGCAAGATCTGGCTTCTGAAGAAATGCCTTAAAAGAAAACATGAAGTGAATAACTGGTGTGATCCTTCCTATAAAAACAGCTAACTAATGTTTTAAAGGATATTACATACTTATATCTTGGAGGAAATTTCAATGACTGTGATCATGGAATTTTTTTTAGTGTGGTAGAAATGATCCCCTACAGTAATACTATGAAAAAAACTTGCTATACAGGGTCAATAAGCTAACAGGAAAAACTGTAGTTATTTTGTACTTTGAAGATGGTCATCTCAGGAAAAAAAAAAAAAGGACAAGAAATTGAGTTCAAAACCTTTCCTCCCTCTCCCCAAAACTAGGACAGTTTATATGGTTGTTAAAGTTAGGCTGGAATATTTATGGGATATTTAATCTCCCCATAGTGCTTTCCTGGATTCCAAATGCACATTTTATATTATTTTGGAACCATCTCTGTGACTGAAAGGATTGGTCTCTGTGCTCATTCAGTTCTTGAAGTTTATGATGGGATTCTGAGCACAGAAAAATTACCCTGAAACTATTTTTGCACCACATATTATATTATTTTGGCACTTCGATTTTTCATCTTTAAAATAATTCTCTGTAATTCTTTAAATGTGTGCAGGTGGACAGTGTACTGCTCTCTGTAGATGACTGTACAAAACTACCATATGAGGAAGAGGATTTGGACTTTTTCCTATTTAGCTAAATCAAATTGGCTTTATGTGCTTTGATGGTTCAGTGGCACACAGAGTAGAGTAAGAAACGGTGCAATCTGGTGGCTAGTATCACATCTCAGCAAGATATAAAAGCCTTAATCACAACTTTGTTGTGTTTTCCCCAAGAATTCATTACAGTTTATTATCTTGTGTTCTCGTAGTCATAGATTTACAGGAGTTTTATTAGGTCAGCAGATATAACATGGTTGTCCTGTGCTATGGTATAAGTAACACAAGCTATACGATTTTATGAAATGATCCTCACACCAAGACCAGAGATGTAAGTGAAACTATAGCCTCTGTATATATTAGAGACAACATCTAGACTTTACCTTAAGATTTCAAGTAATGGAAAAATTCTTCAACCTCCTAGGTAAGTTTTGTAAGAGCATACAGCAGGAAGCAGGAGATCTGACTCTTCCTTCCTTGCTCTCCAGTTTACTGTAGGATTATGCACAGGCAAGCATTTCCCAGGATTTGACACTGTCATTGCTGAGAGAAAGGGTACTCATACAACTGAAGCTTTGTCTGTTCAGCACTTCTGAATATCAGGATTTAAAGGCTTCCAATTGGGCATCTAAAAGGAATATACATAGGAGACAGAGTTTGGAAAAAAAATGGCTTTAAGCTCTTTTTTTTGCAGTTTTCTCTGTCTAAAATTAGGGGTAACCCTCACTTCTCCTTTCCAAGGTCTTAAAGATTTTCTAATTCTACGTGCCACATAAATGCAGCTTTTTTTTTTTTTTTTTTTTTTTTTTTTTTTTTTTTTTTTTTTTTTTTTTTTTTTTTTTTTTTTTTTTTTTTTTTTTTTTTTTTTTTACTGAATTAAAAAATTTGCATTAAAGAAAATACAGGCTTTCAGAACAAATGCAGTTACCAAAAGGAAAGACCTCTTTTACATTATTTTTGCAACAGCATGTTTTGGATCTTAATACTGATTTCTTTGGTTTCTCAAGGAGGAAAATATTTTAGGTGGAACAGATTGATGACTATAATTGAACAGAAAGAGACTGGTTGCTCAAAGGAGACTGTTATGCTTCTGTGCTCCTATTTTATTTTACCGTGGAGAGAAAGAAGTGTTGGATTTATTTATAGCCAAGTAAACTAGGATTCATGCAGCTCTCATTTGTTACTGTGTGACTATTCTATACTTTTGGCAAAATTGACTTTTTCTATGCCCATATTGCTTTTTATGTGTGTAAATGTGTCTAACTAAACCTTCTTCACATGTTATTATGCTAGCACAATAGGTGGCTATATACAATTACTGGGTTCACCAGTTGCACAGAGGATTGCAATGAGATTTTTCCTTTGTAGTTTTGGTTTAATTGAATTGCTCCTTTGTGGCTATAGTCACAGAATTCAAATCATTGTGAAATGATAACAGGATATTATTGATAAAAGAATGGGAATATGGAATATATTCAATGTTTCTTCACCCACATATAACAAGCTTTGATGAGACAAAGAGAGCATGTCACATAAAAGAACCAGGTGGTGAATAAAAGCCTATTTATATTTGTGGAAATAACACAATAAAATGACTGCAAGTGGGTAGGTATCATTCACATTGCTTATATATATGTATTATGACACATTGATATTCATTCCTTGTTTCAAAAGGACTTTGTGACTAGGCTATCAGTTGTCATATGGCATATTTTTTTGCTTCAGCCAAGAACCATGAGGCTTTTGGTTTTGTTTTGTTTTCTGGTTTTTTGACAAGATTAAGTACAGTAAGTCCCCCAGGAGTAAACCATTTTGCTTCATATCTTGCCTATCCAGCACCATATAAAGAACACAGGATGTCATCCCAGTATTGCAAGCTGATCTATGTGAATCCCTGCATCCTTGTAGGATTCAGATTTAAATGTGACTAAGCTTCAGTTACAATAAATGAACGTGCTGAAGAGCTGCACCTGGCAAACAGCTGACAAGCACTACCTTTGCAAGCTTACTGAACATTTGTTTACCAAAGAGAACATTTACCACTTCCATAATAAGAAAGTCACCTTTTGGTTGTACTGGTAGTTCCTTTTGAGCCATCAAATACCTTTCCAAATTTTACATTTTTTTTCCATGCAACACTCAAAAGGTGAATGGAAATTGGATAGGTTTCCCAGCAGGTGAATATTTGTCATATTTCGACATTTATACATTTTCAAATATTTTACAAAATAAGTTTCAATAACAGTTTCATAATTTTTCTATTGACACTTTTGCAAAGATAGTGTGCTTTGAAAACTATATTTCTACATCCTTCCTCTGGAATTTATCTCAGTGGGCAATGGACTAATCTCTGGTAAAGGGTGATATACACCCAACGTACCCCGACTTTGATAAAAATTAAGATATTTTGGACAAATCCCAACATTTATTAGGATTTGAGAAAATTTTAGTATGTGTCCCGAGCAAGTTTTAGTTGGTTTTATAGTTGTTGGGGAAAAAAAAATCATATCTAAGGGAGCACTCATAATGTCTTATTACTGTAACCTAACATGACAAACAGAAGTTAAAATGTAATGACAGTAACTGTTTCTAAACTGCTCTTGTGCAGGGAGCACTTGCTAATGCTTGCTGCTTCTTCACAGCAAGAGAAAGGTGCCCCACAGCACTCTTAGGTCATGCTGTGCCTTCATATGCACTTAATGCTGACAACTTGAAGTGGTTAAAAAACCCTGATTCAGTTCCATAATCAAGGCTTACTCTCTAAAACCATTCTCTTCTAGTGACAATTTGTATATGTTAATTTGCTATTCCATTTTTACATCTGAGAGTTTCGGAACATTTCCTACAAACAACAGATCCCAAAATTCACAGTTAAAAAAAAAAAAAAGGAAACAAATGTTTTCAAAATGGCATTATCCCAGAAACCTGAACTGAGAAAACATTATGTGCTATAAAATCATGACTATTAGCAGCAGCACCATTGATTTACATGACAGGAAGTGGTTTAATGCAAAAATGTAAATGTGTGAGATGAGTTCTGCCTTTCTTAGGTAATTTTGAAGTCTTTCTAAACAAAGGAAATACTTTGCTTTCTCCCACGTGCTACATTCTCCTTTCGTTCTTGCTGCTCATAATTTTTCACTTTTTTCTTTTTCCTTTTTTCCCCAGCTCTCAATTATCCCTGCTCATTTTTTAAAGTCTTCTCTTTCATAGTCTCTGCACTATTGACATCTATTTGTTTCCTGTTCCCTGTCAGTCTCACTTAAACCTGACTTTTCTTCAGCAATGAACTGTCCCCCAGCAGAGGCAGCAATCAAGAAGATTGATGCCTGCGGCTTTCCCAGTCACTATAACCTCAGCATTCTAGTCCTATTCTCACTTCTCTCCTTTCCCCAGGCCATTTTGGCTTCTTCCCATGCTGCCATCAAGTTGTTTTACTCTACCTTCATCTACGTCTTCCATCTAATGTTCACCTCTGGTGATACATGACAGCTTATTACAGAAAGCTTCAGTGGTCAGCTAAACATTTCTTCTATGTTTTCCCATTTCAGTGGACTTCCTTTAGCAATAGGTTTCATTTGATATTTTCTGCTAGTGATTTTGCTTTTTAAGCTATGATTCATCTTCTAACCTCCAAATGTAGATCTGTTTTCCCACATTGATATGGCTACATCATATATGTATATGTATATATATATATATAAAATATATATATGTTAAAAGCAATGCTTCATGTAAAAAGAATTCAGATTATAAAAATAATGTTTTTCTTTACCAAATGCATTCCACCTGTTGAGCTGGGGGAATTATTTTATGAAAAGTCACGTTTCAAAACTAATATTCATTAAACACTTTCATTAAACTGTGGTTTTTAGAAATATATATGGGATGATGACTGTATTTTGGGTTACCTTTTTGCTTATTTTGTTTAATGGGAGCTATATGGATTCCTGTGTTATTCTTAATGATATTTAAGATATATTTTAATATATTTTAATATTTTAATAATAATATAATTATAAACCAATAGGCAGACAGGAGAGCTCTGTAAGTGTTCTGAACTCCATGGCGACCAACTAAAAAGGAAAAAATTTGAGTAGAAATTAGTTACATATGATAGTTATTATTATTCTACTTTTTTAGATGTCTTCTCATTACATTGAAAAAATGGATTGCATTATTTCTGTGGAGTTAAGGCTGCCTATTGATCTGCAATCACATTACCCTGAACTAATATCACAGATATTTTTACAGGAGGCGATAACTGAATTTATGCCTGAATTAAACTGATGGATAAAAGCTTGATAAGAATTCCAGTCTCTGTATAGCAAATACCATCAGATCAAGGAAACCAGTTTGTTCACTTACTGATTGTATCAGGTCATATTTAATATTGTGAAATCTCCAAGGTTATAGAGATACTGCAGAATTGCTAGGCTGCAGCATTATTGTAGTAAGATTATTAGATGTTAGATTTTTCTTTAGGATTTTCACAAAGCAGGAAACATCTATGTAGGATATAATATGGTATGGCATATATATATTTAACAGTTTTGATAACATTTTATGTACATACACAAAAAAAAATTGAAACGACAAACAATATGTTTCATATGAAAACTTACCACAGAATAGCTAATTGATATGAATTCCTTTTTTTTCCCCTAATATTTAGTTCTGTTTGTTCCAATATTTTTCACTGAAAGATAAGAGAGAAAGAAAGCAAGCAGATGTTAGCTGTATTGCTTAGGGTCTGATCCTGCACCGCTGAAGTCAATGGAAGTTTTGTCATTGACTTCAATAGGAGCAGGATTTGAACCTTGTGCTCTATCAGAACACGCAGGAAGAAAAGCGATGGGTGCTCTGTCATCTTGAAAAGAAATTTTAACTTCATATCAAATTTTGAGTCTGACTGTATCAGGTTTTTGCGCATCAGCTTGTGGCTGAATGTAATTTGAACTTTTTTTTAAAGTGCACCAAAAATACTTTATTTCCCCTCTAATGGATATCAGAACTCTTTCCTATCGAGCTCTACCATAAAAGCTTTTTAGAAATAGATATAATAATTTTTGCTAACAAACTTTTTTTCTAGTAACAACTGTGTGAATTTTACAATATGTAGAGGTAAGAAGAGTGGGAAGCTACTCTATAGGGTAACTACACACAAAGATAAAGCTTCAGCTTCACAGAACCAAAGCCCTGAATTAGAAATGGTCCAATTAAGCTATGTATGTTAAATGTTTGGTAGCAACCTGCTCAGAGAAGCATGACAGCTGCAGGGCTATTGACTTCCCTGTTCACCGAGCTGTGGAAGTAGCATTTTATGTCACCATGGTCAAATGTACAGTACTCATACATACTTTCACCAGCTCCACAATAAAAAACTATGTACTTGAGGAAGAAAATGACTGATATAAAGTACAATTTAGCCACAGAAAGGAGGGATTGGTCTACTAATATCACACAAATGACTAGGAGCCCCATTTTTAAAAGATAAAAAATGGGCCATATATCTCCTTAATGTTTATGAATTAAATCAATTGTGTTCATAAAAGCAGTGCTGAAAAACTAATCCTGATCTTGAAAAGGAGTATATGTGTTAATACTACACTATGACCAAGCCCACAAAAGGTCTGTAAAATTAAAGAGCTCTACTTGTGACACTCTCAGGGTGGGTTTTTAGACCCTTGTAGATATGCCTGGTTTCTTCTTTCACTTCATCCATACTTAGATTATTTCTCATGACCACAAGTCTTTTTCAACAGAGTAGAAACTAAATAACAGCTCTTTGAGCTTTATTAAAACTTTTTGGGAACTATAATACATAGTTCTGTGAAGACCCAAGCAATGCCAAAGACTTTCAAGGGAGCTGCAGTACAAAGACAAGAAATCACTTGATACATTTATACGTGGTGATACACAGTCTAGAGTAGCTAATTAACTTGTGTGCAAAGAAAGAACAATTCCACAGATCTTTGATTCTGGCAGCAGAACTATATCTCCATATCTTCCTCTTTCTGCTTCCTGGAAACTGTAATATGGTGACTGGATGCAGGATCTAAATAAGTACTGAACATCGTCTGTAGGAATTCTGAACTCAGTATTTCTTTGTTTCAGACCTTTTGGAGAATTCATATTGTCATTAGAACAAACTAAACCTTTTAAATGCTTAGATATTTTTTTCAATGAGAAATGAGCATCACTGCTGAAAGGCACTATTGCAAGTGTATAAGTGCTACCAAAGGTGAAATCCTAGTTGAGGTTGTATGTAGTAAATTAAAAAATTCTTGGACTGGAACATCTCTATATAGTGAAGCTTTTGATGACAGCTTGTCATGAAGCCAACCTACTGTAATGACTCCTGTGGAAATCTTTAGAAGAGAGAAGGTAGCATATAGAGGGAGAACTAAAGAAGTTTCTTCATTAAGCTTAAATAGTAGAATACCTAAATGCACAACTCTGGATGGGAAAGATTGCTCACACTAGTGCCTACTGAATAGCTAGAAGACTTTTGTGGTGAGTCTATCACAGCTAGTGAATTAGTATGCCAAAAATGCACTACAGGACCACATAAAAAATGTCTTGAATCTAGAGCTTTTTTAAAGCAAGGTTCAAGTCTACCATTTATGGATGTAGTTCACTCTCATAATTAATTGTCTAGAAAAAAATGCCATGTAGATTTGTCCAGAATTTTCTAGTTTGCTTTTTCATAGGTATTTTCCTTAGAAATACTCAGTGATAATGCTGCTGCTCTTTTGGAACAGATTTTATTTCAGATACTTATAGATATTATATTACTTTTATAATATTTGTTGCATGTGCCAGCAAGACTGCTTTTTTAGAAGGGAAAACAGAGGTTTGGTTAAACAAGCCCTCAGTTGAAAAATACAAATCTTCCTCTTCAGGCTCATGGCCTTCTGGCAGTTGAGGGAGTATTAATGGCCCAAGAGTAAATGGTTCACCTCTGGCAGGAAAGGTTGAAGATGGCCAATGTCTGTGAAGAGCTGAACTTCATCTTTCTGGTGCTAGTGGGGTAATAAGAAAGGCAGACATCTTCCCTAATAGCTCTAGCCTTTGCTGACTTATCCACTATGAGAACTCCGTGGGTGGCAGCAGATTTTTCAGGTGCTGGAACGGTCTGGATAATTAATAGTCTGGACAATTTTTGGCAGCTCTGTTATGTTGCTGTCCTATGTAGTTTCTTCTGCTTTGTGTATGATAGAAACAGCCCTGACTCCAGAGGGCATATTCATAATTGAACAGTTATATCTACTACTGTTTGTCATATGAATTTTTTTTTTTAAAGTTAAGCATTTCTATAGTCTTTCCCCCAATAGTAAAAATATATAATTGGTTCTATTTCTAGAGAAAACTCATAGGGCAATTTACTGAGGAAGCCATGGTTGAAGGCTGCAAATTGACAACAATAAAAGTGTTATCCCAAGTTCAATAGTTAATGTGAAGATAGGAGATGCTGATTATCTTATTCTTTGCTTCGTTAGTGATGAATGGAAGCAAATTTGATGCAGACAGCAATCTGGTGGAATGATGCAGAGCTATCTATGAAAACATCTGTACTAATCCACCAATGCAGTAAATTATAGCTACAAGCAAATGACATTGATCCAAGAGGATCATTAACAGCTTTAACCAACTGATCCAAGTAATAGGGTAAATGAGAGAACATTATCAAGATCTGATTTTTACAGCTGTCAACTACAATTGCTAAAACATGGTTACCACTTTCTCTCAACTTCAACCATTTTATGACTTAAATTTAGTGTATTCTTTTATGGTCGGCCAACAAGGATCAATTAAGTGGTAAAATACGCAGGAAAAAATTGTCCAGTGATCATGCACTCCATTTACCAGGAGGTCAGTCACAAAGGAAGAGATAATTGCTGCAAGCCAGCAAAATTAATCGGGGATGAGCTAGAAAGGATGATGTATGTTCTGTGACAAAGTATGTGACAGAGATGTAGGTATAAACCTGTAGCTGCCTGCTTTGTTGAGGACGCAAGGACGAGAGAAGGAGACCTGTGAAAAACAATTAGCATGGCTTCAGAGTGAGCAATTCTTAATTATCCATAACATGTTGACATCAGATAATTAGTGTCCCAATTTTTAACAATATTTGGTCATTAACTACAGTAGAATAAGGAAGATCAAGAACAGAGCCATTTGTCTGAGCTAAGTGTTACATAATGGTGTCTACATGTGAACATAATACAACTAAATTATGCTCATGGTAATGGCACAGAAATCTTCTTATTGTGGAACCAACATAAATGTCCTAAATTCGAGCTTACAACAAGCTGCTCTTTATGTTTACATAAGGTAGTTTTTTTATGTTGGCAGCACACAAAAAAAAATCAGACTTTAATGATAACTGTAGTTTAAACTCCCTGACTTGATGCTTTTCATTTAAATTTTCACAGCATGTGTCATAAGTTGTATGACTCTGGCCACTTTAATAATACTAATTAAGAAAAGTTAATTTTAACTAAAGGTTCTAAGCATACAAACCTATTTGAGTGTGCTAAATGTACATATCTTCGGAAGATTTTACTTCAGCTTCTTTTCCTGTGTCAGCAGTTTTTGACCAGTTTTAACTGTGTTTTACAGAGAGGTAGAAAAGCTCTTACCTGAAGTCAACAGGCCACCGAAGACCTGTTCTTACTGAATAAGCTAAATCATGTACCAGACACAAGAGAATCCACATATGCAGAAACACAGAAAACCTTAAGGGAAAATATTCACAGAATATTTGGCATTTTTCCAATGTTAACTCAAGAAATCTTAGAAGTGCAGAGTGGGATGTCTCATATCTTACTTCCATCTGGTTTCTGATGTATATGGGCATAGAGAAAGAAAAAGAGAGGGAGAGACAGGCACATGCAGGCATACACACAGATGAATATGTGCACACACATATGTACATGAAGCTAAGTCTCCTTTTAACCACTCTTCTAGTCTGTTAGTATATTTTTCAGAATTTTTAAGACAGATCCCACTTCCTCTTAAATGGGTTTAAGACTAGGGATGAAATCCTGTCACTATGATTCTTAGCTTTCCCTTTCAAATATGACCCCTCCTAAACTCTTATTTGCATTTCAACAGCTTGTTTTGTACAATTATTCATTGAATCTGGGATTATTTCTCGTGTGTATATTTTTGCAGCAACAGACCCTTCAATTTCTGTATCTGCCATCTCATATCTGCTGACAGATCTGTTTACCATCTCTCCTTTTAACCTTTTCTGTCTGTCTGTCACCCAAGCATTTCTTTTTTATTTTTGAGCATCCTATTTCCTAATGCATCATGAAGAGCTAATTTTTTTCCATAGTACCCAAGCTCCTATCAGGCAGTAGTGGCTGAGTCAGCAGACCAGATTCAGAGCCAGTAAACCCTGATGCTTATGCGGAGAAATGTCATTTACTTCGCTAAAGAGTCTATTTAAGTTCATAGAGCCTCTAATCATGGCTGTGAAATGAGGAATTGGATGCTAATATTTCAGAGCCAATACTCTAATGATGTGTCTCTGTGGATCTCCTGTGGAATTACTCCAAATATTCCCTTGTGTAGCTGAGATCAAAATTTCACCCTTAGTTCTAATTTTTTATATTGCAGCTTAACTGATAATGAAGCGGGGAAAGTGTCATTGCTCTTTATATTGTGTAGAGTTAATAACATGAAGTATTTTAGGGCTAAACGTTCTGCTCTTTGATGTTGGCATTAAACATTAGCATTTGAATCATTGGTGGATATTTACATTGTTGTAGTCGGTGGAGATTGATAGGTTTCTTTAGGGAGTGATTTGGAACAGGAGCCAAATTTAGGAATTGTACATTGACTTGTCCTTAATTACAGAGGAAGCGTTAGATTACCTTCCTACTTAGCCACCTAAATTAACTGCCAAAACTTGATGACTTGAATGCCCTCTTCCTCCCACCCCGACATATGCAAATGTTCATTTCTGCCACAATGTTAACATTAAATATTTACATGCTTTTACTTGTTTTCAAGAAAATACTAAACAAGCAAGCAAATTTAAAAGTAATGTGGGATTTTTAAACTCTTAAAAATAATTTGCTTATCCTATTAGTAATTCATGTCATTAAGACGCTTTGAAGCTTTCTACCATGGACTGAATTAAACAAGGTGCTTAGTAAGGATATTCATATACCAGTGTGTCCTAAAAATAGTTATATTTCGCTTGATT
This sequence comes from Empidonax traillii, assembly GCF_003031625.1. Classification (NCBI taxonomy): domain Eukaryota; kingdom Metazoa; phylum Chordata; class Aves; order Passeriformes; family Tyrannidae; genus Empidonax; species Empidonax traillii. The sequence continues at coordinate 1,284,381 of NW_020955575.1, forward strand.
GCACTTCATGACATTTATGTTAAAAATGTTTGAGAAGTATAAAATACTTATTCTATGCTTTCTTTTTATTGTAATGCTAGTTAAGAGTCCCCATTAGGAGAGCTGCAGGTTTATCTTGCCTACAATAAAGCAGCGATGGCCACTCATCAGTGTTATATACTTCTGTGTAAACAATGAATTTACTCAACCATGGAGCGGCACAGAACAATTACAAGCAGATAACCTTCAATGAGCAATAAATAGAGAAAGTGAACTCCTTCACTAAACTCAGGGGAACCGTTTCTCAATGCTTGCCCAAGCAGATACCCCAGGATCTCAGAACACTATCACATTCAAATGCTTGGGTGGGTAATTTCTGTATGATAAAGAGACTACCTTTCACACCTATGCTGACTACCACAGGGATAAAGGTTGATGGTGATCTCTCCGGCAGACATGTCCTGTCCCCAGATTTAGCAATCTGTAGGTCTAAATCAATAGTTCAAATTCCACTGGGATTTTAGCAGACAGGCAGTGGGACTCTTAAAGAAGCTAATGTATGTTCACTGTTTCCCAAAGCTATGCCTGTACAAAAGGGATCAAGGTTCATCCTCTGTTCCTGGCATGTCAGGGCTCATGCTTGCAAAGTTAAACTTCTTTATCTCCCAACATAGTGTTCCTGTGTTGAGATTGCCAGAACTATGCCCAGCTAGCTAAGCATGCTAACAAATTAATGTTATGGACAAACGTGTTTGTTCTCATTCCTGACACCATTTCCTTTACTAGATTAAATTTACTAAGTTTGCTGAGGTATATTTATAGATCAGGAGGTCTATAAAATTTGACTTCTTGCAAAATATTGTAATGTGCTAATCTCAAAGTGATAAACCTATTCATAAAATCTGCACAGCTCCTTTTCTGGGGGAAATACCACAGCTGCAGTGAAATTGGTAAACTGGTACCGAGCCTCTGCTTGTCACATGATCGTATAAACTTTTGTAAATTTAGAACACTCCTGGAAACAAGTCATGGCTGGTGTCATAAATTCTGTTTTGAAAAAGGGTTATGCTTTCCATTGGGCCCTCAGAAAGAGCTTCAGTTTGGAGTTCGTACTTTTTAAGATTCCATCACATATCAGTACTCACTTAAATTTTCCAGTACTCACTATGAAGCTGAGGCAAAGGAATAATATTCAGAGCATGAGTAAAACAGATTTGAAGCTGTTGATAAAGAATGCAGAACTATTGTTTCAAAATGTGGGAAAACCTCAAGTATCTTTTTGGTAGAAGAAATTAAGTAAATAATTTTATAAAAAAAGTATCTTACTACCTACTTATGCTCTAATTCAAAGTCAGTGATAAGTTTTTCTTTACCGCTGATAGATATCTAAACCATTGAAAGTTACTATTCGCTATAAAAAGGGTGGCACAAAGTTGCTTTCCATTTACCATACCACTGAACAGTCAGTATTATTCTAGTATCACAATCGAGAGAGTTAGCACACATTAAAAAAAAAAAAAATTGAGAGAAGGTGATAATTATTCAATTATCCATTTTCATATATTTTAATAATTAGGCATTACATCCAATATAAGGTTGTTTTGAAATTTCCTATAAAAATCTGAGATCTGGGAAATACCTACCCGTGTTAATAGCTCAGTTTTATTTGAGTATGGAATGAACAGGAATTTGCATAAGCTAGCTATAAAAACTGACTTGATCCTGTGTTTTTGGTTTTTTTCTTGCATTCAAAAATGCACATAGTTGAGTGTTTTGAACTTAATCAGTACATCTCAAGGGGAACTTTGGTGTAAAAGGAGTGCAGTTTGACCCCTGCAGCTTTAGAAAGTAAGAGTCAATGATCTCCATTAGACTGTATATCCCACTGGGTAGTATCAGTTGCCCTTTTGTTATTGTAAGCCCTTTCTCTTACTTCTACTGTTTAAATAAATATATTGAAGCCAAAGAGTTAATGACAAATTCAGGAAGTCTTGACTTAACGGTGATGAAGTGAGATGCGTTTTGTGCCATTCAATGTACACAATTTATAACCCTGTTTGATTACCGCAGCATGTCCTCCGCCTATAAGGATTGCACCCGGGGGACTAGTCATCTTATTAATTCATCACTTGCCGCCTTTTATGGTTGCAATACCCCTTTATGGCATACAAGCAGAGAGATCTAGTAATCTGAAGGCTGCCAGCCGACTGGTTCCACTCTAGCTGACCCTTTGTCTGCAGGCACAATGCTGGTAACTTTTCCCTGGGTTCCTCTTTCTGGGAGGCCACGCTACCCTCCCGCCTTTTGTCTTATGACAGGAGCAAGCAGCCACGGTACAGGAACTTCCAAGGAGGAACGGCCTTCCACAAGTTAACCTGTAGCTTTTTTAAGTGCCTTTTGATTTATCTGTCACCTGATCCATCAGCAATGAATAATTTTCATGGAAGGTGCACTTTAATTACCTTCCCATTTGACTAGCATTATCATGCCCTATCTAGGTAATTAATCTCAGAAAGTATCCAATTTCAGTCTTTATTGCTGGCAGGCAGGCCTTCTGAATTATGTGTGCTTGAATGGGCATTGGGTCTGTTGTTAAACCAAATAGGCCATGAAACAATTTTTGGGTCCTTTTTTTTTTTTTCCCCTGTCTTTTTTTTTTTTTCTTTAGCTTAATGGGTCCATAGGGATGTTGTGGTCTAGTTGCTTTGGTTGGCATAGTTGAGATTTGCATAATGTAAAGCAGGAAAGGGCAGTGGTAGGAAATGGTGTCTGATAAAAAAATAATTAATGTAGCACAGATCATAAAAGTCAATCAGTCTCTGAAGAAGTAGTTACCAGCTTGTGAAACTAGGTACTGAAAATAATAATTTTTTGCTTCTGAATAATGTATAGGTTTCACAGTATGAGCTCTGTATGCTGAAGAGTTACTTTGTAGAGTTGATGCATTCCCAGGATAAATTAGAAGTCCCCCTCCCAATATCAGATTAGGGATTTGCAATCGTATTCAGTGTTTCATTTCATTACTCTGCATGTAAAAGACAGACCTTTAAAAATGTACTGTTTAACCAGCAGATTAAATAGTACGGCAGTAAAATCATAGGTGAGGTTATTCTTTTTTTCTTATGCCTGTCTCATTAAAAATGAAGAGCTAAGGTATTTGAAAAGCTGAAAAAATACTGCTTCAGTGGTCAAAAATAAATAAATGCTTAGTGTTAATATTTCATTTGGTTGCTTACAATGTAGACATACTGTATTTTGGAAAGTGCTTTCTAATTTTTCTGAGAGTGTTTTTTTTTTTTCTTCTCTGTTTCCTGTCAGTTCCCTCCCATTCCCTAAAGAAAAAAATTAACAGATTTTTTAAAAAATGTTTTGACAGAAAAAGACTTACCTAAGATACAGCTGAGAATTTCTTGAATATTTTCACAAGTCCATTTCCTGGAAATGAATTTGGTCACTTTATCACTGAAGCTGATAAAGTAGTATATTCGTTAAGTTTCATGTTTTAAGTACAGAATAGAATTGTTGTATTGATTAGAAAAAACTTGTTTAAAGAAATTAGGAAATTATGAGGATCTGTGAAGGAAATCTTCGTATCATAGGATTTTTCTTGTTAAAATTTTTAAGTTAGCCAAAACAGGCTGTTGGATGCTTTTAACTAAATCCCCTTGGAATAAGCAGACAGTTTTACAAAGGCAGACTTGAACTTGTAGCACAGTTTTATTCTTTACTATTTGCAGGACGTCTTAAGTATCAACATTTGATTATCTGACAAAATATTGTTTTCTTATTTAATTAAGATTGGGGGATTTTTTGGTCACAAGTTCTCCATATACGAGAAAATTTTGAATAATTGTGGTTTATGCTTAGAATGATTTTAAAGAGCAAAGTCTGAAAATATTTAACTGGATGAAAAGTGGAGACAACTGTGTAACTCTCATTTCTACCACTTTGAACTTCAGAAAATTGGAACAATAAACAGCATGGAGATTGATACTGGAATGCAGAGTCTTTCACCTTTAGGTCACCGATTCAAATTCAGTCAACCCAAGCAGTGACCAAAAATTGTTACCATATGAAAGTTGTTTGTGAACTCTGTGGAATTTAAATTATAATCTCAGTTCATTTTCTTTTTCATAAACTTCATCATAAGCAAGGCTTTTGGCAGTCACTCAAAATAGAAGGTAAGATTAAAAGACCATGACCTAGTAAACTTTTCACTCCTGGTCATGATACCTTCAGGTGAACAGAGTGGCTGGAGAGTTTTAGGTTGCTGATGTGAATTGTACTTATTCTTTGGATAAAGCCAAAGCTTTAGTAGTTTTTTTTCTTTAAATAGTATTTTTTAATTAATTTGAATCATCAGAGGCAAATACTGATCCGGTGTGTTAGACTGCCAGTCTCTTGGGTGCTCCTGTAGTTTGAATTACATTCAAACCAAAACCATTCATGTAATATTAAGAGAAAACAATTGACTGTCTTTTGTTTTTAAGCAGCTTTACCAAATGATAAACAGAGCTCTTGAGTTTTCTTTGCAGTGTGCCAGGAAAGAACATATTTTGGTACTTACCAAATGGCTCCTGCCATATATTCAGACATGTATTGCAAGTCTAGTAGCTGTTTTCAGTCTCAGGAATATAAAAAAAACCTTGAAAAAGGCTTTAAAGGACTTTAATAAAGTATGGTCATTTGCAGAGCATGAAGGATCTTTTCCAGCTGCCAAGCTGCTGAGCTGTAGCGTTGCTCCTGACTTTGAAGAGATGTGTAATATTTGGTCTGAAAGTATATGCATTCCCAAGTTTCACAGCTGGTGTTGAGACAAGATACAGGGTGCTTAATTAAGCTCTCTCAAAGTATGTTACTTTAACAACTTTCTTCAGAATGGTGATAGAGCAAAAACCATGTAAAAAATAGCCACTTTTAAAGGTCATTTGAGGTACTGTACAGCAGCTCTTGTCTGTTAAGAAGAGAATGGTCTACTGGTTCAGGCCCTGGGTTGGGGCTCTAGAGATCCATGATAAATTACATAGTCATTCCCATAGGCATCTTGTGTTACTTTGGATAAATGACTTAATCTCTCCATGACACTGTTCTTCATGAGAAGAATAAGGATAATAGGACTTCTTTGCATCAAAGAAGCATTGTGAAGAAAAATCCATTAGTGACTGTGAGGCGTTTAGATACTATTTTGCTAGTGGCTATATAAGTACTGAGATAAGTTAAAGTTATCTATCTTCCTGTGGTTTGTTTTTTGGGGGTTTTGTCCTTCTTGTTAAAATGTATAATAGAATTAAACTCTCGTTTTCATGTTAATCTAGAGCTCTTGGTGCTCTTTGTTCAGTAACGACCAAATTCTTCAGGACTAGAATTCTAAACCTCTCCAAACAGGCTTTTTTATCCCTCTATATTTTAATCCTTCTACATCCTTAAGAGAGATTTTAAATAGGACTAGTGCAGTGTATCACCAGCTTTTTAAGAAAGCTTGGGTCTCCTGCAGCTCTGCTGCATGCTCTGGATAGTTACCAGTGTTGCATATGAAAGAGAAACAAATCTCCCCAGGAATGTCCAAGTTCTCAGACAGTGAGCAGGTAGCAGAGTAAGCCCTTAAGGATGTTTTAATAATACATATGCTTATTAAAGAAAAATCCTGAGATTGTGACCTTTCTGAAATAGTTTGTTCTTGCTGGGACTTTGCTTTTAATCACTAATAATTGTGACATTTTTTTGGCAACCTGATCCTTGTGAATCTTTCTGCAGTGTTCTAGGTAAGTCTCCCATGGGATAAAGGCAGGTCTTTAATACAGCAGATTTTAAACTGTAACAGTGATGCATTCCTCCATTCCCTAATTGCACCTAGGAAGATCTGGACCTTGTTGCAGTTAATAAGCTGTTCACCCAGTACTCTAAAATAACAAGAGTGGTCATATTAAAGTGCTTTTTCATGGCTCATGTTTTTTCTCACCCCACTGCTCCAAATGAGAGGAATAATTTTATGGAGACAGCACCATTGCTCTTTATCTTTTGTGTGGAGAGATCTTAGGTTTGTTTTATATTGCAAGTGTTCTAAAGCTTTGGTGTCACCTTTCTGCCACATTACAACATCATTAAAGCTCAAGAGGTTGTTAAGACGTATGGGCATAAGTTTTTTTTAAAATTCTGTTCCAATCGCTGCAGGGCAGGTAATTTTTAACCTGATGGTCTCTAAGATCACACAAAAGTAAGTGTAAAGAACAGCAGAGTTAAGGACCAAAGTCCTTATTTTTATTTTAAATATAATTAAAGTCATTTATAGTCAGAAAATTCAAACCGTTGATAAGAAAGTAATCACAGAGTACATTTTAGATGCAAACACAGAGGACAATTTCCCACAGCTCCAGATGATGGCGAGCAAAGGCAGGACCATCAAGCCTTGGCCTTCTGGTTCCTCCTTTGACATTTTCTCTAAGCCACCATTCTGCCTCACACATTTGCAGTGTGATGCTGTGATTACTTAGCCACCTTCTTGCTCCACATTGTATTTTGTTGACTCAGCCATAAGGCGAAGAGAGAAGCTCAAATGCTCAGCTGAAGCTTTGAGAGTGCTAGCTTTTTTGATCCTGTGATGAAAGGACTCCCACCCAGTGGTATATTCTCCCTGTTCTGGCCAGGGAGCAACCATTTTGCTTTTCTTCATGACTGACTAACTTACATGATTCTCACTAGGGGAAACAGATCTTCAGAAAGCTGTTTCTTTATTCAACTTCATTTTGAAAACTTTGGGTAAAAAACTGAAAGGAAGGTAAAAACCATACTGCTGAAGAAAAAATTCAACTTACAAACCTTTTTTAAAGCATCCTCTAGATTCTTGTTGAGGTGAAGGAAATTTTATACATTGGGACAATGGGCTAATAACACCTATATCTGGGTTTGTAATGGTACAACTCTAAATGTCTTGTCTACATTTCAGGGGGTTGTAGACAACTTAATATTGTTCTGTCACCATAGGAATAAGGAGACCTTGAACTAGTATGTTTTAACCGTAAGTTTCACGTGCTTTTCTAGTCCTCTTTCCTTTGCCTTCTCAAGCCTCTCTTCCTGCTTCTTCTCTTTCCCTTTCTTCTTATGTCAGTGATGGCTTTGTCTTTTGAAATAACAGTGTATCACTAGTGTTCCTGGAATTTTACAATTACATTATTTGTGAATATTACTCAGAAGATGAAACATCACAGTCCCCTTACAGGTCAAATTCCAAAGGTTTTCAAAATTATTGTTGTTGCAGTTGTAAATGAGAGTTTTAGCTGACACCTCTATCAATTAATATAGTTCATGTTCCTGTGAAGCAATTAGGATTTATATGAAATAAAGAGTTTCATCATCCCCATGGTTTTTGAAACAGAGAGTAGAACTTAGCGGTCCAGTAAATACCACATTTACTAAAATTTTCACTAAGGTATTGAGAATAGTAATTATTCTTTAAAAAGAAGACAGGAATTGTAGCCTCTTTATCTTTCCCTGTGCAGCACAAAAATGTATTCAGTTTAATGGAATGCCATAATGCACTTCTAAACTGTCAGATTTCTAAATATGAGCCATACATCATGACAGTGCAGAACAATGTATTTTGTACCAAAGCAGTTCTATTAGAGAAGGTGAAAATATGTTAATCCTACCTTGATCATCAGGGACCCATATGAATTTTCATTATTCTGTTAACCTTGAAATGAGTAGGTGATACTATTTTTTATTTTTTTGAAGAAAAATTTGTTCAACTACAAATGATATTTTTCTTTGACAGTATTATTAATGACTTCATAGACATCAGTAATTATTATTTGCACGTATGCAAAATATTAAAAATCTCAGAGAAGCTTGTGTTACGTATTTTTATTTTTTTCCTTCCCAAGGGGAATTCTCTAAGGTTTTTTTTTTTTTTTTTTTTTTTTTTTTTTTTTTTTTTTTTTTTTTTTTTTTTTTTTTTTTTTTTTTTTTTTTTTTTTTTTTTTTTTTTTTGCTAGCAATTTGCATCCATTTTGAGTTAGAATGCTAATTGTTTTATTGTATTCTATAGCTCAGCGTTTCTGTTGCCTACAGATTGCACTGAAATGTAGACTAGTGTTGAAAAATCTGGCCACAGATCTGTTATACAGATTTATAGATTATTGCACTGAATTGTCTCAAATGTAATTTCATAATAGGAACACCTGAAAATGCCATTCTAAAATACATTTTAATCTTTCAGGAAATTAACCTGTTAGGTGACCAACACTAATTGTATTATTAAGTCCGTTTTGGGGAGGGCTGTGAAGAAAGAAAAAAAGTAGTTATGTAGGATGATTACAGTGTTACAGCGGATAAAATGATTAATCTTTTTGAAGGAATTTATATATTTGAAGTACTGACAGACAGACCGTATACTGGAAAATATAAGAGTAGTTAGATTTTGGTTATCAATTAAAGGAAATCCACTCATATGTCCTCATGACATGAAACATCTTAGGGAATTCTGATTTGTGGATTTTTTGCTTGTTTTTGACATGAACACACATATAACAGAAAAACTGAAGATATATATGTCTGTGGTGCAGATTTAATATAGTGTAATATCTGCAGAGATTAACTGTGATAAAAAAAATGAAACAGATGAGACTTAGGCTCCTATAAGATTTTAAAGCAAATTCTTCACTTTTGTGACATTAGGTGCTGTATTATTGTTATTGCTTTCTTGTCTTCAATGGATCATAAAAAAATAAAAAAGCAGTTTGAAAGCAGAATTGTAGTAATGGTTGTATGATTAATGACTATGAACTGCAAATCAGTTTTTAAAATAGCCATGAAACCATTTATACTTTGGATTTAGTTTTTTAAAAATAGATTTTATTTCTTTTTAATAATTGGGAAGTAATTTATATTTTAGAGTTTGACAAATATATTTGCTTCTGAAAAATCTGAGAGTGACCACTGGGTAAGCGTAGTCTTCAGTAGGAGTGCAATGTGGACTCCATCAGAGTTGACCCTTCTATTGCTTCAGCTCTGTGATCGTCTGTGAGCTAGGAGAAGCGTCAAACGTAATTTAAAGCTTCATGAAAAAGTGATAATTGTCTCCATTTTACAGTTAAAAAATAAATTATACAGAGTGCTTGAAGGAGCCTGGGTACTGAATGTTGGGTCCTGCATTAGTAATCCTGACTCCAGTGTGAAGGAGGCAACAGAACAGTTTCCTATAGCTCTCGGGTCTGGTTCCAGACATCTCATGTAGTGTGCTTTTGAGCACAGAGGAGAACCAGAATATTTTGTCAGTAGCCCCTTATTGGGAAGGATCAAGAAGAATATGAAATTTCACTCCCTCTTTCTAGAAAGACAGGTGACTCAGAAGAAGATTTCAGGAGAAACATACTGGAAGAAAAGCTGTTGGAAAAACAACTTAGCTGAAAACATAGCTCCTTTCCTTCTGCCTTTTATTTGGCACTTGAGTGTATGTGGGTTTGAGAGCCAGAAAACCTGTCCTGAGGTGAGTGTGCCAGTGTTCATGCTTTTTTGAGAAAAGAACAGTGTAAGCCTTCTGTTAAAATAGGGTGCTATGACTCAGAAATGCTGTTCCAGCATTTTACTCTAACCTGTGAAGTGGGAGAGTCAGGTTCAGTTCTCTTCTTTAACTGTTGAGTTTATTGTTCTTCTTCCATGTCTTTAGGAATATCCTTATTTTTAGTCTACAGTCAAGTTTACATTTAGTGCCTAATTTTCTACCTCTCCTATTGCCTTTCACATGACAGAGATTCAACAGAAATGAGAGAGACACCTCACTGACACAGGTTTCACTAGTATTCAGAGGTACACTGGGATTGAATGTGGGAGAAAAAGCAGGAATGAAGCGCCAACTTAATGGAATGACTGCTACTGACATGAAAACAAATGGTTGATTTTGTAACATGAGATTATTTAGGCTGGAAATTTTAACTTTTCTAGCCATCAGAGCAGTGAGATTCTGAGACAGCCTTTTGATGGGAGTAGTGGGAGACATAATCTGATTTTAAGATGGAGGGAGGACATTCTTTTGGAAGGAATGACAACATATGCTTGCCTGAGATGGCAGGTGCCTGGACACAGTGATCCCAAAGTACCCTTCTACTCCTGGCTTCTTAATTAGGAAAATATTTTTTTTATGCTCTCTGATTTCTCAGAAACATTTCACCTGTAATTTGATGGTGGTATTTTTTATTGCTTAAGAGAGGTTGGACATAGAAAAGAAAAATTTTTGTTGAGATTGCACAAGTCTGGTAATTGATATGTGAACTGGAGATGATGAAATAACTGTGCGTAGGGTGGAGAAACAAGGAGGACACTGTTCACAGTGAAAAGGCTTGAAGGGATGTATAAACACTTATGGCAGTTTCTAAAGCTGTTTTAATATCGATGTCAAGACTGATAAAGCATAAAGTTTTGTTTCATTGGATAGCATAAATTTAGAAGGCGAGCAAAGACTTATCCCCAGTTTGTTTGCTTTCAAGTGAATGTTTCATTTCTTAATGTTTTAGAATCTGTAAGTTCTGCATCATTGGTGCTAAAAATACATTTGACTGTATTCTGACTTAACTATTTTTTCATCAAAACTTTTTTTTCCACTTTTTCGCAATTTGTGGGAGATCAAGTCATGTTGTAGTCAGTAAAATGAGTACTCGAAAATACTGATTTACATTGGTACTACAGGTAAAGGAGTTAAAAATAAATGTTTTTATTTTCTTTTGTTTTAGATTTTCGTAGTATGTCATCAGTGGTTCAAACCCAGAAGACAAATTGATGATCCTTAATAATAACTGTTCTTATGATACATTTTAAACAAGTTTTGCCTTACTCTGTGTTGCACAAAAACCAGACGCTAAAAGGTTTTTCTGCTACAGATAATAACAGTATAGCCTTATGTGGTGTCTGAATTCAAAGAACTCTTTTGAAGACTGTGTTTATTCTAGCTTTGTTAATGTTAAAACTTGTGCTTTCATATCTTGTGCTGCTAATGACTCAGCACTTTACTGGAAGTGAAACAAGAAGCGTGTCATTCGTGATCAAGGTGTGAAAATGAAGTTTGGAATCATGAGATCATTAACTTGCTCTATGGCATGAAAGCCCTGGAGGAGGGTCTTTAAGATTACAGATTATAAGTAATTACATAATTGCCTGATGATGTAGAAGTACGATCAAGGTTTTAAAATTGGGTTTCTCTGAATGCTTCAAGTGATGGATGCCCACTGACTAATGCCCACGACCTGATTTTCAGTAGTGATTATTGTGAGGAACTACTTCTTTTAAAAGCTCGGGAAAGAAGATGCGATGATAGGACACAAGTTCAGCTTGCACCAAGTTGCTCAATCAGGCTTCAGGGATGCAACGAAGCAGACACCTGCCAGACTCCTCAGTAAAAGTATCTTACTGAAAAGCTGAAGTGCCACTGGACTTGTAGGCAATTAGCATCTCTGAAAACTTGAAGTCAGTTACAAAAACAAAGTAATTGAAAAGTAGAGGCTACTTCTAAAAGTATTATATATATATATTAAAAATTATATACATTTTATTATTATTATATATCATTACTTGAAGCTTAGATAGAAAAAGAAATTGATTTCTCCATTGCTGATCATAGTTAATTTATCAAAAAAGTAGAGCTCTGAAAGGAATTTCTTTTTAAAACATTGTGGATTTTCAATCCATTTTTCTTCCTTTAACAAAGTGATCTGTCATACTTGAAAAATCAGCAAAATCCCACAAAGATATAGTAGTTTTTGTACAGCTTTGAACATCACGAAATTGATTCTTTTATATATGTGAGAGTGTGCACATTTATGTGGGATTTATTAACCTTCATTCATCTACTTACCACTCTTGTTTGACCTTAAAGTAACAACCTAGAAATTTTCCAGCATATCTTCTCCAGTGTTTAGTTCATCCTATGCTGTTACTTTTTTTGTTACTTAGTTGGCATTGTTAAATTACACAAGTATTTGACTCATGGTCACTGTAGCTATGCTTGTTTAAGCTGTTTCTCTTCACCTATCGGACTGAATAGTTATACTAGGGAGTATTATTACTTAACAGGATACCTGCAGTGAGAATCCAAATGTTGAAAGTGCTAAGGATGATTCAGAAGATAGTTCTTTCTCACTGTATTATGCTGAACCCATTGTCCCCTGTGGGAAAAAGAATTCTACAATTGGATTTCTTGCTTTTCAAATGAACTAAACCCCCTGAAGTCCTGTCAGCTATTGCCTGACACAATTTTCAAGAGGAGAGGTGTTACCCTCAGTGTCCTGAGCAAATTCCAGTTTGAATAATTACGTCTCGCATCCATGTCATTCCCCCTGCAGCTTCAGTTGGATTAGCTGTTCATTTCCTGTCCCAAACCTTTGTGTAGCATTTCCATGTGCTCTATAACAGTTTCCACATTTCACCCTAGAGCTAACTGTAATCATCTTTCTTTGTCTGTCCTTACATACAGACACAGAATAATTGTAAAACTCTTTGCAGGTTCATAGAGAAGCTAACCAAAGGCCAACTGCATTACCTAAATTAAGATAAAATTCTAGATCCAGCACAATCTGAATTTAAGGCAGGGCATGAAATGGTTTTAGTGGCATGTGTAATCTGCTCCTTTCAGTGGAGACAGTACAGGCATCTATTCTCATCACTTTAGACATGTTTGAATCATTTAACACAGCTGATCATGAGACAGTACTTTCTTACTTGAGTGAGGTAACAGGATCCAAAGTAGTACACTAAAATGGTTGGCATTATTCCCAGACAAACACATCTAATGAGCAGTCAGGGCAGACTGCTTTTCTGTTCTCTATTCCGGTGTCTTTCGAGAATCAGTTTTATTGGTAGTTCTTTTTGGCATCTATCTGCAGCTACTGTGTGAAAAAGTTGGATGGTGTGCTTGAGAAATACGCAGAACACATACGTTTGCTTTTGTCATTTTGTAACAATTCCAGTTTCACTGTAGTGGCAACTGATTGCAAGAAAACACCACAGAAATAAAGAATAGTTATTTAAGACTGAACAGAGAAGGTACTAGCAAGAAGAAATCAGTGAGATTCCAGGCCCAGTGTTGGAGCTTCTGGTGAAAGTTATACATTGTTTTTTGATCAGTGCATTCTATAATTTAGGACTACTTCTGTATTCTGTGTTGACACTAAAGCTGACGCAGAGTGGCATTTGATAAGTGAAACTGTCCATCTTCCCTCTTTGGGTAAGACAGTCTACCTCATCCTGCCGGATGTTGAACTGTCTGCGGTTATTCTTGCATTTCTGCTTCTCCCTTGGATGATAGTAGCACAGTATATCTGAGCATAAAGCTGTTACTGGGCAGGGAAAGTTATCTAGTACAAAAGGCTGTAGCAGCTCAGACTACCACAAGCACATCAGACTGCCTTACACTGGCTTTTCAGAGAATTAGGCTTAACTTCAGTCTCCACTCTTATCTTCAAGACTCTCTGGCCTGGGCCCAGATATCTAAAAGGCTATCTCAAGCCTCAGTGCTTGATAGTTTCACTGCTGGAAGTTCTTCAGTAGATTTCTTCACAGAAAATATAAGGCTTATCTGTAGGAGAGAGCATACAGCAATACAGTTTGCATCAAAGTCTCTGACTTAATTCCCAAGGAATCTGATGACTATCGAAATATTGCCTTATTTCTCTGTGTGATGCAAATTTCTTGGACTTGCTTTTATCTTGATAGTTACACAGAAACATCCATAAGCAGAACAAAAAGGCACTTTGCAGCTTAGATGTTCAGTTACTCTTTCCTCTACTCCTTGAGAAAGGATGAGGAATGCATATTATATTTATATGCTTCTGTGCTTGTAAATATCCCTAGATTTATGAAAAGTGGAGCTCAAAGGACTGCAGTGAAAAAAGGCCAAATTATAACAGATGACTGTATAGATGTGAAATCATTATTACAAGGACTCACTGGATTATATGTATCATAAGGTTTTCTTCTAAAGAAGCTGCTAGATTCTTATTTGTTCTGTTGTTGGTGACATAGAAAATATTGCAATATCTACACTGAAGTTAAATATTAAAATAATGAAATAAATGTTATGACGTCTTTTTTTAATATTATTTCTTTCTATTAGCCAGCAGCCAGAGAGGCTGGCTACTGAACAATAGAAAACCCGATTTATTGGGTACAAGTGCTGGATATTGATCTTGGTTTTAGATTCTTCATAATTTTGTTTGTTTTACAAAAACATGTTCCACTTCATTATTCTCTGACTGATGCTAGTAGTACCTCTTTTGGAGAAATTGAAACTACAGAAGGGAGTAAAATGGTTTATGTATATGTGCCTCTGCACATAACTTCATAATACTTGCCTTATTTCTGGCATTCATGTCTCTCACAATTGGTTTTATTACTGAGATTTTTTGTAATGTTTCTTGAATCAAAAATGTGAACGGATAGAAAGGCATATTTTTCGACAGTTTATTTGTATTAACTTGTTAGATACAACAGCAGTAAGTGTTAGATTGCAATGTGTTCACTAGTGAGAACTCTTAGGTGATCAATTTAGTTGATAGAATATAATTTATTTTTCACTGATACATTTGTATTGCTGCAGACAGACAAGTCATTGACGAGTGAACCAGAAAGGATAAAATATACAAACCTAAATCTTTATGCAGAATCTGGATACCTCTCTCTTGACTGTTTCAATTGTGTTGTTTAATTTCAGCAGTTGGAAAAACTTTCTGGGTTTCCTAAGTACTAAGCTTTGGTAGTAAGAATAAACTTAGGATAAAATCCAGAGGAAGCCATATAAAAAAATTCAGAAGTCTCTTATGTTGTATCTAAGCTGTTAATTGCTTGCCAAATCTACTTCAGTGATTTTTTTTAATTAGTAGAAATTATTAGATGTAGCGAAATTTTTTTTTAATTTCATTTCTATAAGGAATATATGTAAAAAAGTAGAAGAAGGTGTAATATCCAAAATGAAATTTAACTTTCTAAATCAGATGTGAATTCAGTTGTCAAGGAGTACTTTGGAACTAAATGAGTCTGATGGCTCTTTAGTATGAATTTTTTGCATTATCCATTCACTTCAATAAAATTACTCTTAGCTTTCATTACCAAAAGTTGCAGAAGCATCACACCTTTTCATCCATCTTGAGTTTCCACTAGGATTTCTTTGAATTTTAAACCACAGTATAGTCTATTCATCCATTGTTTTTCTGTTTTCTGACGTCTTATATTACTACAACTGTTTAAAAGCCCTAACTGAGGTGGGGAGTTGTTCTGGTTTTGCCTATCAGATGACACTGTTCAAAGCAGGTGCTGGACTGAATCAGCTGGTCTTTCAAGTTAAATAGACTTGTATCCATTATTTTCAAACTGTTATTCATGAAGATGTAAGATTACCTCAGGACTCTGGCATGTGTGGTTGAGGACTCCAGAAGAAGCAATTTACAGGCCCTAGCAGGTATAGCAGAAAACACATACTCGAGCTTCTTGTGGTTACGATTAGTCTTCTCCTCTTGCTCAGCTACTGCGCTATCCGTGTTTCACAACAGACACTCAGGCTTTCGTGGTGACAGAATGGGGGCTGCCCCACACTTTCTGTTGGTTTCACAGCAGGGGAGTGGAAAGTGATAAGCCCTGGCTTAGTGCTATTCAAACCTTGTTCCTTTTTCAGACTTTATATATTGGTTATTGCACTAGCACAGTGGAAGGTGCTGTTCCTAGTGCCTTTTCATTATCGCATGGACTTTCTAATATGATTTTGGCAGTTCGAGCAAGAGCCACATTCAGTGTTGCTTTGCCATTTCTAGAGGACTTTTATTTCTTAAGAAGTTCTGAATGTTCAAATGCAAGAAGAGTTTAACAGATTTGGAGCTAGATCTCTACCTGATACAAAGGGATGTACACAGCTACACTTCAGAGCGTGCTGTACACGTGGAAGTCACTTCAGACTGGTAGCACATCTAGGATTCATCTAGGATGTTGTCTGCCCTGCTCCTACAGGTATTCCCGCTCACAAAAAAAAAAAAAAAAAAAAAAAAAAAAAGGGCATCTTTTGTTTTCATCAAAGGCTCTGAAAAACTACAGCTATCATCCCACTGTACTGAAGTCCCAATTGCCACTCCGGCTTTGCAAGGCAGCGCTTTGGGAGGGGAGCAGGCTGACAAAGACACCAGGCTTGCCTGCCTCCGGGCTGGGGCAGAGGGACCAGGAGCTATTTATAGCAGCTGCTGCACATTGGTCGGGTCACGCAGTCACGTAGGCATTTGCAAGGGCTTTGAAAAAGGCAAAGTGAAGGTTTATCAGCTCTGGATTTAAGTTTTATTTATCTGTGCTTTTTGCAACAAATTCCTTCCATTAGATTTTGTGGGTTTGAGGCAGGCTATAAATAGATGGTTGTGCTTCTCCTAAATATATTAATCAGAGAAAATAGAAAAGTGAAGGGCCACCTAGAGTTAAGATTTTAATATTTCAGTTGTTACAAACCAACTCGAAAACCAATATTTTTTTCCCCTGGCAGATTTGGTGTGAAAATGTTTAGTTGAGCAGATGGAGCCACAGCTGGTAGTGTACATGTTTATAGGGATAGTTGGCATTTAGCTACATCCAAAACTGATGTCAGGCTCAAAGATGCTAAAAAGAGGGAATGACTGGAAGCAGAGATGGCACTTCATCAGATCATCTAGCAGCAAATTTCTATAATTCTTAGTGCTGTGGTCTCATAAGAATACTTTTAATCCATCATGAAGTTAAACATTTAAAACTAAAACTAAAAAAAATATGTCAAAACAGGTAAACATTTGCTATTACTATGCTTTAATAAATAGCCTGAGGAGTGCAGAATGTGACCCAGAATGTACTGATGTTTAAGGCCTAGTTAGCAAATAAAACACATCTGCTGATGTTTAATTCTCATGTATGCTTTGCTGGCAGATTTCATAATCTGTATAGTTCGTATTTACCAACATAGTCTCTTGTTTCACACATAAGAACATTCATCCGGAAGTCTGAGAGAAGAGAGGGCATGTGAATCATAGCAAGAGACCAAGAAACAGAACAGATATGTATAGACAGTAATGATTTTACAGTTGTGTCTAATGCACACAATGAGCTTGATGTCCCGTTGTGCCAGGCACTGTACAAACATTGGTGAAGAGTCCAGTTGCCAGGGAGTCTTAAAGAAAGAAGACGGATTCAGAGACTGAAAACTTCATTTCAAACAAGGATTTCATCTTAAAGCTCCTTACAACAATCTTAGTAGGAGCACGTGACAGAAGTGTACTCTTTCTGTGGCCCTAGCCACACAGCAGTCTTGTGACAATGCGGGATATTATTCTCTTTAGGTTAATAATAGTGCCTACATTTATATCAGGAATTAATTTGATTTCAGTGGTATTTCTGGAATCTGTTTTTTAAAAGTATAAACAGTTTCATAATTATATTTTTCTTCCCCTTATTGTTACTTTTCCCAGTACAATTGTCATTACTGTGCAAGTTTTTCTCAAATGTCATAGATGCATCCTGGACTGTGAAGAAAAATTGAATGTGTTTCTTTCATCTCCATAATAAACAATATTTGATAGCACTGGCATGGCAGAGATCTGTTCTACTGCCATTCTCATACAGATGGGGTAACGTACAGGGGAGTGAGATTTATTCATGCACATTGCTATCTTGTAGGCAGCAAAGAATTTTTGCCACTTTTTTGGTACATGATATTCTGAAACAGATTCCTTTGTTGTCATTGCACAGGTAGCAGAGAAAAGTATCTGTCTGGGTATATAAAATGGCTGCATTATAAAAGACAGTCTAAGGGGAACCAAACTGGTTTGCTAGATGACCAGTGATGCCTGTCACCTCTTTGCCGGTGGGTTGTGAATGCACAGGGTACTAAAATGTAACGGTGCCTCCAATAACAAAAAACACAGTGTGCGGCATTGTGCAAACTCTGAGCAATTCCACTTACCTTAGGGCATCCTTGGAGTCTACTGTAATACAGAAAGCCCCTTCTCAGCTGAAATCTCCTGGGGCTTGTTCCATTTTCCATTATAGTCCATCCTGGGAAACCTGAAAAAGTGCCAGAAAGGCATCCCAATCCTGCACTTTCACTGAACTAGGTTTCGTGAAAATATAAACTTGTACAGAATTCAAGTTCCATGTTTCTTTCTTGTTGGAAATGTTAGCATTTAAAGATGTTTCAATCACAGAGTGTATCAGGAAAAAAAAAATCAGTCAAACTTTCCAATTGGTGATCTCCCTTCTTAAAGCACAGCGGTGTCCCTTTTTTAAAGCACACACGCATTTACGCACTCCAGTGCACTTGCCCAGCGGCGGCTCAATGGCATAATTATGCAAGCTTAATGATGGTGAAACAATAGCACTCTACGAGATAAAGAGCCATGATGTTTTATGTGGCAGTAGGTTTGCTGCACATATTTGACTCATGCTAACTCATGTAATGTGGTATGCAGGGACATGTGGAACCCCTCGCGAACGGGATTGTCTCCTGGCTGTGTCCAGATTCTTTTGGGGACATATGAGTCAGTAAGCTTATTCTCATCTCACTTTTTAGTTTCTTAATGATGTCTCAGGGCTTTACTAATTGTATTGGACCATACTGCCTCCAGAGCATTAAGCATTACCACAAGTATGCAAGCTTTGGTCAAAAAAATATTTTTAGACCTGCATTTATGCGGTTTAGTATATTGTAGGTAAACCTGATAGCTGGAAAGGATATGCCACAATTTTTCTTTTCATTATTTTTCAATTTGAGCTTTATGTTGATTTTTCAAGAACATGTAGCCATTCTAGCACCTAATTATGAAAATTATATTATATGACATCTAATTGTAATGAAAATTTAGCGGATATATTCTTTATGTAATGAACTTTGATGAAAATACTTTATACATTAATGTCTGCATTTCTTTTAAAAAGCCTAATATAATTGTTCTTCAACTGCAGGTTAGATCATAGAAGTATAAAGTTCATCTTTTGAAACTCCTTTGTCAATGCAGAAAATTATAACATACATGCATTTTCACTAAAATAGTATATAATTTTACTAAAATTTTGCTATATTAAAAGCACATTTGCTCTTAATTTTTAGTGAAACTCAACATTTAATAAACCAGTAGTTTAAGGATGGGTGTGGAAAAAAAAAAAAGGGGTCATCTTATCTCAGCTGCATTTCTTTATTTTCATGGCATACATCAAACTAAAATTTAGCAGATGAACTTTGCACTAAATCCAGGTGCAGTTTTCACTAACAATTGGTGATGAATATTAAAGTATAAGCAGATAAGAAAGTATATGTATGTGACTTAGTACCATATCTTTTTTCATGCAAATTTTTCTAGAGTATACCAGCAGGATTTAGCCTTTTCAGAAAGGTATTGAAATCAGAAGTGTATTCCAAAATAGTTGATAACAGAGACAATAGGAATTATCTAAATTAGGAAAATCGTCATATTTAAGCTGTGTTCTATAAAGAGGTAGAAATACTGGATGAAGATTCAGCTGCTATAAACAGGGAAAGAATAAAAGTCCTTGCATAATCTGTTTATTATGATTAGGAGCTGAAAATTAAAATTTAATATAGCAATCCATAAAGAAATTAGTATGGATATATTCTGAGCAAGAAAGTGCTTTACATAAAAAGTACTATTGGAGGGGATGTTGTAGTTCTAGCGAAGACACCAGTTTATTTTAGTTTTCCCAAACATATACTGATACATTGCTATTGGGACATTAATGATACAACAATGAGCTATACCTGGAAAAACAGGAGTGAAAGTCAGTGAACAAAGTAAAACAGCCTTCTGTTTAAAAGTTTTAATGTATATCTGAATGTGTTGCAACCCAGACAGAGACTGCACATTTTCCTCCTGTTGCTTGACCCCTGAGACATGATTGTCTCCTTATCCTTTGCTTTCTTCAAGGCAAGCAGAGTTTGACTGTAATTCTTTGGAAAGAAGGAGATATAGGCAAGTGCTGATTTAGAGTTGCCGTGTACTGCTGCCTTCATGTTTTGATTTGCTTATAAAGTCAAGGTTGTGAATTTGCTTGTGTTTTGGGAAGCCAAAGTCCTGGATAGTTTTAGTAAATTTGATCTTCCACATTACCACTTTTGTTTGTTAGAGGTTTTTTTCATTCTTCTTCATTCTCTCTGTTTTAGCAATGGAAACCAACTTGTCTATCTCCTTTTATGTACTGTGAAGAAGAAATAGCATCAATAACATCAATAACATAAAAATGGAAAGTCTTTGCTGTGTTTATTTTTCTTGTTGTACATGTCAGCACACTCGGTTGTAATGCAAAGTGTAGCTACCTACATAAAATAAAAGGTTAATGGTTGAATAAGTGGGGACGAAACTGAAGGAAGCTTCTTCTTCACCCTGGTTAGCAAAACTTGTTTTGATAACCAAAAATTTTTGTAATAGTAAACAGACTTTCACAACCTACCCATCATAGCTTGATGGATTCATTCATTTAAAGATTCTGGAACCAGCTGCTCCTGTGTGTAGCTGCTGCAATTTAAAAAATCAGTCTGTTAAAATAAAATGAATTTAATAAGTCTCATACTTTCTGATTTATGTATTTATTTTCTACTAGTCATGGTAGAACCTATAGCTAATACATTTTTTTCAAAAGCTATATAATAATGATAATAATAATAACAAACAAATTAGAAGGATGCTTTGTATTACAAAGCAAGTCTTTTTCATGGTTGTCATCTCTGGGAGAAGAAAAATTACTGGTGGGTGTAGAGAGGCAAGGATAATCTCACTGCCTCACACACTGTTGCTAAATGCAAATAGTAGCAATAGTCTTATCTTTGCTGAAATGTTCTTATTAACTGGACACAACCGGGTCAGTCAATGGCCTTTTTGTTTAATGCAGTAATTACATTATGTTTTCCCAGAGATATGCCTTGTAGGGTTCACATCCTAAGTATAGAAAAATCGCTAGCAAAATATGATATACTAATTATTTTCTAATCTTCATATCCATCATAAATAAGGGTAAGAATTATTATTCAATATTGCAGTAGAAATTTCTGATGGAGAGATATCAGTTGTTACTGAAGATATGAAAGGAAACCATCTGCAGAGTGTAGTAAAGAATCCAAACATCTCAACTCCAAGTTTTGTCCCTTAGTTGTTTAATCAGACTGATTACTTGATGTGAGCTTTGCTAGTAATTTATAATGTACTTACTTTTTCTTACAGAATTGTCTGTTTAAGTTACATGCATAGAACTTATTCACCTGAAGTGTTAGAAATGGAAGACAGTCTGGCTGATATATGGTTCATATTTTGGACATGGAAGTGGCATATATTTTCTTTCAGCAAAATTCCCTCCATCACTATTCCTATTTTCCTTTCTTATTTTTTTTCTCTATATCTTTTTTCTCACCAGTTCTGAATAGTTTATCTATTTAATCTTTCAAATAAGGCATCAAGAGCCACATAGCAGCCAAGACCATAAAAAGATCAGGAAGGAAAACGTTACATGCAAAACCAATATCCCCTCTCTCACTGCATTGATGTTGGTAGATGTTTGCTCTTCTCATAGGGCAGATTGTCCCAGGGAAACTCTCAGAGCTTGAACAGACTTCAAGAGTCTGGCCAGAATCCTGTCCAGTTCTGCTCTGCAGCTGTGCAGAAAAAGGTAATTGTAGTTTGCCTGGATATATTCCAGCTCTCTGCACCACTAGAAAAGCCTGTGCTGCAATAATCCAAGGAAAAAGGAGGAAGACAAATAATCCAATAATAATAATAATAATAATAATCCAAATCCAAGACAGCAATCCAAGGAAGACAAAATGAGTGAGACCTAATTCACTTTTTTGGGATGTGATACAATAGACTTGCTTTCAACAGAACTATACTGTCAGTGGGTTGTCCAGAAAGCAGCTTGGTAAGAATACTTCTGTTTGGGTTTTATCATATACCATGTGGATTTGAGTCTTGTAAAGGAGAGAGAGATCAGATTTTCCATTATATTGCTTCCTTTGCTTCTTTCCCCTCCCACTGTCACTTCTACCTCCTACCCCTTCACTACAGCACTTTTAGCATCAGGCTTCCTAGGCAGCAGTTCTCTTCCACTCAAATTTCTCTTCTACCTGAAAGATTGTTTAGTGACTCCTCCCAAACATTTTAGTGATGTTAGAGATGTGTAATTTGCCTCTCCTAAATAAGAGAAAGGCAGATAGGAAATGCTCCTTAAGTTAAAAATGTATGCATCTCATTCTAGGACAATCTTTCAGTCAAAAAGGCAGCGACCCCCCCCCAGTATTATTCATCTTCATGTCCTGACTATATAGTGTTGTCTGCAATATAGTTAACAGAGAATTAGGTTTTGTGACCCAGATATCTCTTTCCAGGCTTACAAGTGTGATGGTATGTCAGGATTTATATACTGATTCCAAGAAATTCCAAAAATTAAACAACGTATTACCAAATAGAGGAAAGTATCTATAAAGTGTATCAGCCAAGCAGACATATCTACAGATTATCTTAGTATATTCCATTAGAGAAGGAGAACTTCCCAAATCAGAATATGTAAATCAAGCTGTGACTCAGTGGAAGGGGCTTTTCTTAAAATGTTTATCCACTGTGTTCAGAAATGTCAATACTCCCTGGATTTTAGAGAACTGAAAACAAAACAAAAAACCCCCAAAGAAACAACAAACAAATAAACCAAAAAAAAGACCCCCAAAACCCAAAGAAGAGTAAAATGAATCTATTTTAAATCAGGTGTTCCTTCAAAGGAAATAGTTGGAAATAGTTTGTGATTAAGAACTGAGCAAAGATTGATAAGCACATTATTGGTCAGGCTATGTGAACTTGATAGCAAGGAAGGCAAATTTATGCCTTCTGTCAAAAAAGGATGTTAAATACTCACTCCATGGAAACTATATGGTTGAAAAAGGAACTTCTGAAGATTTCTCAAGAAAAAAAGAGAGGATGGAGAAACTCAGAGTCCTGAGGTTTTGTTTCAGCAACAACCAGAAGTTTTGGTTGATTTGAAGCACTATCTGGTTCAGCATCTTCTGAGCAGGCATCACAGAATCATTTATGTTGGAAAAGACCTCCAAGATCATTGAGTCCAACCTTTGACCGATCACCACCTCGTCAACTAGACCTCAGCACTGAGTGCCATGTCCACTTGTTTCTTGAACACCTCCAGGGATGGTGACTTCACCAAGCTGCCTGGGCAGCCCATTCCAATGCTTAAAAACCCTGTCTGTGAAGAAATTCTATGTCCAACGTGAACCTCCTTTGTTGCAGCTCGAGGCTATGCCCTCTTGTCCTGTCACTAGCCCTCCACCGAGCTTCCTTTCTCCAGGCTAAACTATACCAGCTCCCTCAGCTGCTGCTCATATGACTTACTCTCCAGACCCCTCACCAACTTCATTGCCCTTCACTGCCCTGTGTCTCAAGGCTCACCTTCACATAGATTTAAGCTTCAGGTTACATTTGGTATGACAGAAAATACAAGTTTAAGGAATACCTCTATGAAAGCATTCTATTCCATCTAACCACAAAGTAAAATAAACTCAATACATTTGTATGCTTACAAGGAGGATCTTAAATGTTCCTTGGTTTTGGTTTTTTGATGTTGTGGTTTTTTTATCTCTTCCCAGCATCTGAATAGTATATTTAATCCTCTTTTTTTTTTTTTTTTTTGTTCTCTCTAATTCTTTTCTTCATTTAAAGTCTGTCTAATCCACAGATAATTTTTATTGGTCATCACAGCAAAATAATTTAATGCCCAACAATGTCCTGAGAAAATTATGTTCAAATATAAGAGAGTTCCAATCATAATAAGGTATTTTTTTCTGACACACAACAATCCATCTTTTCCATACAATTGTTGCAATTTAAGGGATGAAACAACACGATTGCTTCTTGAAATGTTCAAATTTTGTGCAGTTTTTTGAAGTTATAGTGCAGAAATTTTTAATAATTCTAGTTTTGGTATAGTATCTGACCCTTCATTAGGAGAAGGGAGGATGAGTGTAGAAAAGCGTGGTGGAGGAAGACAAGGAACATGCAGTTTCTGCTGCAAAGGAGTTGTGCATTTCATGGAGTGCCACAAGTAGTGGACATATGAGTGTTACTTTCTCTACTCAGTAATATGAAATATTTAAATGTGTCTGTGTCTCTTCTTTGTCTCACATTACTTGTAATGCAGAAATCGTGCAGCTATGACCAATCTCTGGTTCCTGAAGATAAAGAGGGAATAACAGTCAAGAGAAGTTTAGCAAATTTTTATTACATTCTTCATAACATTCTGGGGACATTTAGGAGGAGGGATAAAGAACAGTTAATTAGAAGTGAATAATCAAATATGTGTAAGTGTTTAGCTAGTTCAGCTTATGATTCATGTCTTCTGTGTGCAAACAACTGAAGACTCATCTTGTGAGAGGCAACCTGGTATTTTAGTAGTTGAGCTTTTTCCTGTGAGAAGCAAGCAGAAAGGATTTTGATAATTAAATTCTTGAATCTCTTTTATTCCCCTCAAGAAGAAAGATGAGAAATTTTAAAGATTGGTTTGAATCTTTAAATGACCTCAGTCAAGAAGTTCTCAGGTATGGTAGCTCTGTTATCTCTAGACAGGGTCTTCTTATATACCATGTATAATGAATTAATAAAATGATAGCCTGCAACTTCAGGAATGTTCCTGTGTCGGTACTTACTTCCTTCTGAGTGTGAATGTAATTTATGTCTTTGGGTCAAGTTATTCAGAATAAAAACCTATAAGACAATGAGTTCAGAATGGTAATTTCACATTATAAAAGATTTGTAGTGTTGATTTAATAAAACTAGCTGGGTACAATATTTTAGCTGTTGAATTAATCTTGAAATATTACTGACAGTAACAATCGTGGGGCCTTGTTATGGTCTCAGGACTTTGTTGCATATCTTGTCAGGGCCAGAGCATATCCTGCTGCTGGAATCTATTGTCTGCACCATAGCAGAGAATTCAGCCCTTGCAGGTTTGGTTAGAGCTTTAGAAAAAGGTAAACCCCTCAAACGTATTGAGTCATATCGTTACACAATGTGGAATATGTAAAATAAAAGATGTTCTTTAATGTTTGATCTTTGTATACTTTCAAGCCTAACCAACAAGAAGGGAGGTTTAATCCCTTAAATGGATAGCAGCTAACAAGCTCTAAGTGAGATCCAGGTGTTAGAAAAACAAATTACTTGTTGGTAGAATTACCATGTTAAGGTTTAGGGCTTGACATGCTTCAATGACCTCAGACGTGGGGGAGGTTAAGAAAGCTTGGGAAGAAGGGTGCCCACTGATAGTGGACACAAAGAATGCAGAATTTATGTGCCACAAGGACGTCTGACAGAACTCCTAAGATAAAGAAGAAATTATAAAGACAACTTAGCAACTGTGCTGAAATCCATTCCAACTGGGTAAAAGGTAATTCTGGCAGGAGCTTGTGGCCACTGACCCACAGATCAGTGGCCCAAGAAACTCACCGACTCAAAAGGAGAGAAAGACTGAGCATGGGACTAATTAGCATTGGAAGCAAGAGAATCATTAACTAATAGAAGATAGAATACTAATTAATAGGAAAACTATGTAACTTGTAGTCAGTGAACACTAATTCCTTTGTTTGCTGAAATACATAAAGAGTAAAAAGTTTTTATAGTTTGTGTGCTTGATTTCTGGAATACTGAGCACCCAGGCTTGCACTACTCAAAAATGAATAATCAATGTCTCTCTCGAGTGTGTAATTATGGCTTTGTTGCACAGCGGGTAACAAATCCAATTTTTGTGGGCAGCAATCTCCGGTGTGAGTTTGTCATGAGAACTTAGACAATATATTCCATATTCTCTGAAAGGATATTTTCAAACCATATTTAAAGTATTATACTTGAAGAAATTTTACATCTAAAAAAAATCTGCATAGTATAGCAAAAGGAGCTGAAGAAGAGAATTTGCCGATATATTTCTGGAGTGTAAAACCAGGAATCCCAAACGTGTGCTTAAGACACAAGACTAAGACATAAGATTTTCATGGACTGGATCTGTTCCTGTAATTAATACTTATGCTGATGAGCATTTATATATCTGCATATATCCCTTTGTGCCTATTGTGAAAGAAGCTATCTTAGTGTAAATTCAAAATAATTGAATCAAAATAGGGGTTTTTTTTGGTGGTTGTGATTTTGTGTCTGTAAATATATTGAGACACCTTGAAAACATGTAGAGATTATGATTTTCAAAATGGTTAAAAAGCCAACTGGGAAAGCAGGAACAGTCCACTAATCATATAGATATAATTTGAACCATCTTGGGCCTCAGACAGACAGGTATCAAGATGTGAAATGTATTAATATGTCTCTTATCTATGAATCCTTGATAATATATAAGATTCTGGTAGAATTGACTGTCTTTGTCAACAGAATCGGTCTTGCTAAAAGAAGTGTAGTATGTCCACATTATATAGAAAAATACACATAATCTCTCATTTCTTAGGTAGAATTTAGAAATGTGAAGCTATTTAATGAAAAGTTAATAATCATGTTTTTAGGACTTCTGCTGTGACCTAATCCTTTCTTCCCAAGAATTCCCAAGAATGTAAAAATGCCTTCAAGACTTCACTCTTTTTCCTTCCAAGGCCTGAGGTTTGAAAGGGAGAGCTAAGGAAAGAAACCATATGAAAATCCACCTGGAAGTTAATGTGCAACAGGTGTATTAATTTCTAGATGGATTCCCTCCATACTGTTCCCTCTGCAGCATGGATGAGACTGATGAGACATGAAGAAAACTGCAAGAAATGGACTCTGAAAGGAAGGACACAGCAGAATCCAGAAATGCCAGGCAAAGATCTTTCTGCCAGATACTCTGCCATCCATGTGTATACCCAGAGTAACTTAACTGAGCATTTCCCCGAGCAAAGTTTGCCTAATGTTTATTACACATGGAGTTTTTAATCATTTGTCTGCAACATTTCAAATATAAAGGGCAAACATATGTGTTTTGTGCTCATTCGTATTAAATACATTTAGAGTATGGGAATGTAGTGGATTATATTTAAAGCAAGCAGTTGGCTACAGGGAGGTTATTTAATTTGGACTTGATCCCACCAAATAATAATTTTTAACAAAATCAGTAACCAAAAGTCAGAATATTCTTAAATATAATTGACTTTACCTGGCTAAGTATGTAAGCACAACATTTCAGAATTTACAGAGCTGAAGCTTGTCAAACTGTTCCCTAACAAATGGGCTGGTTAAAAATTTGTTTACCTTTCCTACCTCTGTCTTGCATCAGATTAAACAATTTGAGGATCAGAAAATGAAAATATTTGTTTAAAATGGCATAACTTTTAAAAATATGATTTATTTTCTATCAGTGCTATCCTTCAGGAAGAAAATGACAAGGAAAAAAATCAAAAGCAGAACACCCTTTCTCTGGCTTTGTGACTCATTTCAGGTAAATGATTGATTCACAGTAGCTCAGAATCTAATCTAGTATGACCCAGTTGTATCAGGGTGAATTTGACCATAAAGTATTGCTCATTCCTGGAAGCATGAGTAACAAAGCATTGATTCAACAAACAATCTCTGTGATACTTTGTATTAGAATCAGCTTTTCAGCAAAGTAACAACGCTTATGTAGAAAAAGGGTGGTTTGGAGTTTATTCATTCATTTATTCATTTATTTTTTCCCATACTAATCTCTGAGAGACAGTGAGTGTAAATCATCTTTCTCTTTGTGTATTCACTCTCAATTCATTTGTTGAGCTAAAGCTGCTTTTTGGAGAAGCTCATACTTTAGCATATTGAAGACTTTCAGAAATTAAAGATTTTTAAAATGTAATCTCTTCGAGGAGGCAGAGAGGGAAAGCATTTTGCTGGAAGCTCATCTTGTTAAAAAATGACTGAATGATTTATAAAGTAGCATTCAAACTGATTTCATTGTTGAGGCTGGAGCAGATCACATCCTGAATTTGTTGCAGATTGGGCTATATTAATCTGCAGGCCAGCATTTCACAGCCATGAAGTTGCTGATTCCACCTCTCTCTTCTTTCATCTCTCTTCCCCATCTTCCATTGCCCCTTTTCCCTTCGTCTTTCCTCCCATATGTGTTTTTGTTTTCCTCTTCAGCTTCAAAACAAATTGGATTAATTCTGATTTAGTCTGAAGGGGTAGTGGAAGTCACATTTTTCTTTCTAAAGCTTCCTGCTAATGAAGGGTAGTGCTTGTATAGGTTTGTCTTTGGGTTTATTCAAAGCTCTCACACTTGCCAGAGCAGGTGATGAGGAGTGTATGTGAGTTCAGTTCAGTGAGCCATTGAGAAATAGGTTCTAGTTTCCAGGAGTAATAAAGGTTTGGTGTGGGTAGATCCTGAGACAGAGCTTTGAGTTATCATATGGCACATCACTCATTCGTGATTAACTCTCAAAGGCTTCAAAACAGTGACCATTTCATGGAAGATAAAGAATATATTGTATACTTGCACTCCTTCAACTTTCTTTGTGCCTTCAGTTCTGTTTTCTTGTCTCTTTTAAAACGGTATCTTTAGAAAGCTTCTCTCTCACTTTGTCTGTTTATACTGTGTGAAATGAGATCCTACACCCCCCCCCCCCCCCATTTCTCTTCAACTTTCATAAGGAAATATGCTGAAATTTAAGAGCTGCAAATAGGTTTTCAACATTTTCATGAATACAAAGAATTTTCATCCTCTTAAAAAAAAAAAAGGTGTTCTTCTTCCCATCTGTCAAAGTGCATAGACCTGTTTTCCAGAAAACAGATCCCTGCTGGTAGACACCAGAAAACTAGTAAGAAACCGTATGTGTCTCTTAGTAGCAGTAATTTTACAGGGTTTGATAGAGTTGACTAACATGACATTTCATTTGCACTTACAATCCAGATGTGTCTAGCAAAACTTACTATAGTTTAAGCATTTTGTGTTACTGCAGAGGTTTTAATTTGGATACCTTGACACATAGAAATTTCCTTCTCTTAGATTCTTGCTTGTAATATCAAAAGCTCAGAGACATCCTGAAAATTCATCATACTTGAACTGTTTCAGTAAAGTGAGGATGCATTAACGCATTTATGTTGTGAAAAGCTCTTGGTTCGTTTTTTTACCCACTGTTGTGCTGTAGCCTAGACAACATCCTCAGGTAAGGAGCTGGAGGAATCATTTAATCCCCTCTGTGTTCCCATGCAAACAACTGTATTTTGGTCTAAGATCACACATACCTTCAATAAGTATATTAGCAGAAAAAGGAGCATGGCCCACTTGGCAGCGCAAGATCTGGGGCTTCTGTTCCTGTCTCTCTGTTTGCATGTGGAGGCAGTCAGATCACTGAACTGCAGCATGCTCCAAAGGCTGATTAAGCATTCCGCCTCTTCACTACGCTCCTCTTTTTCACCCATCTATGCTACAGAATCAAAAAAAAAAAAAAAAAATAAAGCATTTGTACAGAAGGTTTGAAGATGTAAAAATCAAAATCTTTCACCACAGCCTTAAAGCCTGGAAGGAGAGTGAGCTGTTGATCCACAGAGAGATATCAGAGCCATAGCACGCCTGAGGAGGGCTGCTGGAGCATCTCCAGATTTCCCTTTGTTTAAAACTATGTCACCATTTGAAATCTAGCTAATGTGAAGAGAATTCATAAGCTGATTGCATGCAGCGCTTCCCTTGTTAGGGGTTAATTATTATGCGTCTTTCCTTGCACCATATGGTGGACTTTTGTTTGCTCTGAAATGCCTCTCTTTTCAACAGCTCTGCAGATTGGAAAGTAAAGCTCATTAGCTAACAAACGTTATCCTTTTTACTTACATTTTACATGGGTTTATATAATTTTACATATACTTGACTCATTGTCAAGTATAACTAGATACGGTTAATGAAAATTGATGTTTATTTTTAATATTTCTTTTTTTAAAAAAAAAAGTTATGGTAGTATTTTTTTTTTTTTTTTTAGTTTTCTATACTCTCTGTACTAAGAAAAAAGTTTTCTTTCTGTACTTCATTTCTCTGTTTATGATTAAGGATGACCACGAGCATGTGTACTCTTCAAATGACAAAAGTTTAAAACACTCGTTGCTACAGCATCAATGACATGCATCTCCAAGTTAAAGCTGATTTTATGAAGTCAAAGCTGCCTTAAACATATTTACTTTCATGATAATCTTAGCCTAGATGTGGGTACAGATAAGAAACAAGATAAAACAAAGTCAGGCGTATAGTTGCTTAAGCATTTCCATTACAGCTCTTCGGTTTTGGCTAAAATTTTTCAGACTGATGCATTTTCTGGGGATTTTTCCTTAGTAGTTTTTTGAAGAATACCAGGCTTTTGAAATAAAATATTAATCTTTTATAATAAGTGAAAAATGAAAGGGTGAAATATATTTTTTTATGACTTACTTATATATGCATATTTATTTGAACAAAACTTGGAGCAAAACAGCCAAAATTTTGAAATTTTGGCAAGGAAATAGTGATTATTGATTATTATTCTGCTTTTTTAATATTTTTGACAAAATTCTATTTTGATCTGGTGTAAGTAGATGTCTTTGGATAGTACATATTTTGCATGGACGTTTTATGGAGTTATGCCTTCTTGAGTGTTATGGAGATGTTCATAAACATTCATCTTGATGAATTCTTCAAACACAGGATAATGGAAAATGTTATTAATTGCACATATGTTACCATTATTTTTATATTTTTATGTAATTTTGAGCACACTGTAGGAGCTACTGGAAAAAATCATTACTATAAAATTAAAAGATTTATTCTATCACTGTTGCCAGTACCATGCCCTACTGGAATTATCACTGTCTGGGTATACCACTAACATTATTGATTATTAATGGTAGAATAAGAAAAGGAATCCTGCCAGTACATTAAAAATATTCAGAGAAACTGAATATGAATTCTTGTAGCATACTTGCGGTACACAGGTATGGAAAACATGCTTTAACTGGAACTAGCTTTAAATGAATCTTTATCCCATTTGCTCCTCCATTTTCATGTTTTTCTATATATTTTTAAGCTTTTTCTGCTTATGACCCATCTTTTTCAGGCTTATTGTAAACCTTTTCTCCAAAATCTGTTAAGAACTGTTGTACGGAACATTATTTGTCACAATTTGTGTCACGAATCAACTTTACAGTTTTTCTGTGGGACTGAGTCCTGCTATCCAAGATGGAAATAAAAGTACCCTATCTTGTTTCAAGATCATACTTCTGATAAAGAAAGAGGATGCAGTGAGTTATGTATAAAGCAAGGGAAAGTAGACATAATTCTGTTATTTTTCTGTTCTGAATATAATCTTATTAAATCCATGGAATTACAGTACTTTTCACACAATTTTTGGAAGTATCCTTAAAATCATCTCTCATGTGCAGGGCCATATAAAACTCTGCTATCAAACTAGCTGAAAGACAGTGTCGTTATCAGGTTTGGTTGTTGTGGTTTTGGTTTTTTTTTCTTTTTTTTTTTTTTTTCCCCAGACTTGTTCTTTTTTTCTTTCGGAACAGCATTTAAAGGCTTCCATCAGACTTCAAACTGACTACATTAGTCATTAGGTACACATATAGAAATACATTCTCCAACCCAAAAAGCTTTTACTCTAAGTAACAATGGCATGCTTTGCCAAGGACAAGGTGAAATGCTAATGTCCTGTTTACCACTCCTTCCAACTTACTGCACAGTGAAATAGACAAATGTCCTTGCTCTGAAGGACAGCTTTATGATTTGAACTTCAGAAACTTCCTGATTAATTAAGACATGCTCATTTATTATGCCAATTTACAATGGTTCTGTCTAGATAACAATAGAGATTCTTCAAATTTCTTTCCACCATTTTAGATGAAAATCTTTATCTGCTAGTTTGACACACATTTCCCATGTCTTCTTTCCTGAATCTCTGCCTTGAACTTTTTTTTTCTATTAGACATGACAGAGAAAACGTTACACAGCTTTTGAACTTTAGATTAGGAAATTAAGTCAAAAGTTGGTGAGAGTCTGAAAATTTCTGGGACTTGGAAAAGTTTAATTTTTGTGATCTAGAGTTGTTAAAATATCACTTCTCTTAAAAACTGATGAAATACATATTTAACTAGACTTCAGGTTTAAAAGCTCACAGTAAAAACCAGAAAAAAATATTTGTGTTGTCTAAATAAGTCACTATGCTAGTAGTTTTTGATTTTTGTAGGGTTTTTTTTAGAAACAGTACTAATATTAGAATAGTTTTACTATTAAAAGAATATCAATTATTACCAGGGAAATATTCTCATGACAATGACAACTTTGCTGAAATTACAGATATTACAAAGTATTGAATGGTATTCTTGCTTTTGGTTATTTTTGTGTCTGGTGTTATTTTGGCAGGTGGATAAATCCAAATAAATAAGTAAATAAAAAAAAAATTAATAATAGATATTTTTGTCCAAGTATTTGTAACTAGGTTATTCATTCTTGTATTTTAAAGAAGTGTTATTCATTACATATATTATGTATGGATTTTTTATTACAGTTATATAGAGACAACAATATGGTATATATTAGAATAGATATTCAGTGCTATATAATTATACTCTGGAGTGCTCATTTTTTAATCCTAGTATTATGAATCATGTGACTTACAGTAGTGAAGAATTTTCTTTTCAAAGAATACCGTAATATTTCGTGCACATGCGTAATAAATGTGTGCCTTTACAAACCAAACACTGAGTTACTGCTAAAGAGTTTTAAGTTATATTACTTTTATTAACAAAAAAAAACCCCAAAACCACCGTGTTATAATGAAGAAAACCAAATCCCACATGTAACATCAGAACATGTGAATTTAAATTTTGGTCTGAATTAGTAATTCAAAGAAGTTGTATAATATGGTTTAATTTTGTTCATTGTGCACAAATCCAAAACAATTTACAGATGTAATACATAAATAGAAATTAAGTTTTAGCATGCCCTGTCACTCTACTGATTTGTTTCAGCTAAAAAAAATTAACTTTATATCCCCATGGAAAAAGTCTGTATTTAAAAAAAAAAAAAGAGTAGAAAAAGTATTCCTTAAGCCTTCACTTTTAAAATAACTTTATGGCAGTCACTTTTTCTTCTGCCTTTGAAAGCCTCTTGTGCATCAAGTGAATAAAACTTGACTGTAATTAAAGGAACATATTTCGTACACAACTGCAATATAGACATTTTAGGGTGTCTTACCCACACACTCTGATGATTCCTGTGATACTCCAGCTCCTTACACTCAGTTCCTTTCCAGAGTAATTCTCAACAGGCAATACTAATAGTTGCTAAAATACATCATAAGTTTTCTTTGCAGTGCAGAACTTCTAGTGATTTTCCTATAAATTGACCTTAAACTGTAAAAAGAAATAGCAAGAATGCATGAGTGTAATTAATAAGTAAAAACTGAGCGTTTAATATTCAGCATTGTGTAATCTTAAGTCATACAAGCAGCAAAATGTTCAAATGGCATTTCCGAGACAACTTCTTTGAGTGACAGGAGCATTTTCTCTTTGAGCTGTGGCCAAGTCCTACATCTACAGAGGAAAAAAACTATTTGAAAGAGAGATACAGTGAGCTCATGATTTTGTTTCCCTGCATCTTATTAGCATATATCACTAGATTGATGTTTACACTTGAACAGACCCAGCTTTTAACACAGGAACAGCACTGTGAACTGAGTGCCCTGAATTCTCCTCTCACCTTGTTTTTAGAGGGGGATGTCACCATTTCCACCGTTAAGAATGGGTGAGGGAGTAAGTGTTGTTCATTTCAGTTTGAAACATCTTTTTGTTAGGCTGTTGCTCAGTGTTTTGTCATGCTGTGTTTTATACCTTATGCAAGCTTTGCTGACCTTTCTGGCAAGCATTGGCCAACTGAGATTGGAATCACACAGTAGATCATATTTTGAAAAAAACTCTGCTTTTCCAGACTCCCCTGGGACCATATATTTCTTTAAGGTTGGTCACATACACTTTCTAGATAAGGACTCTGGCCTAATTTTAGTGCTTTTCAAGTTTAGCACCTAAACAGAAGTCTCTATGCTAGTGATAAAGTTGGGGTTTTTTTAAGAACTCCATGAATCCAAGAACAAGACATAGGATGTTAGATCAGAATGTAACTTTAACTTAAGGAGTCTTGGAGATTTTATTTTTAAATTTGGTGCATCACTTAGAGCTTCAAGTTTCATGATGGTGAACCTGGGTTTCCTGGTTCGAAATCACCATTAGAGAATGAGGCATCCAGACACCTTCCATCACTGGGGCAGGTGCTGATGCTTAAGGTGCTTCAGTTCCCCCAGCTCCATTTTAGATGAAAATCTCTAACACCCAAGGTGGCTGTGTTTCTGTTAGTAATGAAATTCCTTGCTTTCCGTATTTTTTCCGATCGACATGCTTCAAAACTAGTATTTCACAGAAAGTTTTAGTAAAGGCTAATAAACAATACATCTTTTAAGTGGAATTATGGCTGTAAAAATTTAGATCATCAAATGAGAAAACCTATTTAAAGTAGATAAAATTTGCTATGGTAGCAGCTGGTGGCTATAAAACCTGCATTGCAAAACTCAGGATTGTCTTCACATACCCATGTTACTTTTTTTTTTTTTTTAAGGGAAACATAGTGTAGTGATTTATTGTATTATCAACATCACTCTGGTGGATTTTGTTTGTTTGTTTTGTGATATTTATTATTGATTGGTTAGGGGATGTTAATTATCCCAGCAAATTCAGTTCACTATTTCTCATGAATAAAAGAACATTAAAATGAGAAATTACAGTGTTATACCAAGAACATCTCTGTGTAATCAGAAATCTGTATCTAGCTCAAGAAAGATAGTATTCTGTCAGGACACAGAGATTCATTAATTGGCAAAAATCAATGTCCTGGCAACATAAAAGTCCAACAGCATTTATAAATATGCAGCAAATGCATCAATAAAGATGTGATAATTAAAGGGTCATCAGTTTAACACTTTTTGGTTTCTTTAATGTCATTAATGCACAAGTCATTTGTAGCATTGGTCGTTTCTGGTGAGCAGAATTATTTAACTGGTGAACAATAAAAACAAAGCAGGTGTATTAGCTTCTATTCACAGCTGAAGCTTCAATGAATCAGGTAGACGAGAAACAAAACAAAACCAAAAAAACCAAACAAAAAAAAAAAGTGCCAGGTGATACATCTTGAATAAAAGACCATAGCACAGCCCTTATTGCCAGAGTGTGAGTTAAAAAGTTAAAAAGCTGTATCCTGGTATACGTAATGAGGTTGTTGATTACCTCAGAGTGTGAAAGAATTTAAGTGGTAAAATAAACTTAGAAAGTTAAAAAGAAAGATGGAAACACCAAGATAGTAAGTGAAAGTGTATGTCTAAGAGAGAAATAGTTTTGCAGAGTGCATTAAATAAACCATTGTTAAGACTGGCAATTTCAAAATAACTCCCTTGAAATAACAAATCTTTTGAGAATTTGAAAAAACACACATAAATTCTATTTAGAAGAAAACTGTGTTTGAATGCCATGACAAAAGAGTCAGAAGAAAATGAAAAAGGAGAAATATTAATTTCATTAAGATCACTTCTTTATTCTAGTCACATAATTTTCTTTTTTTTTTTTTTTTTTTTTTTAACATTTATATCTGTGATTTAACACCAGGCTGCATGATTTTAAGGATGAAAAGACATAATTTGTTTTTCCAGCCCTTAGGATTCTACTCTTTGGGCCTTTTTCTCAAGAAAGAGGTCCTACACACTGTATCACATACTTTCCAGTCCCTTGGGGGATGCATGCTGGTAGTATGGATTCTGCCTACTAACTAGTCATTGTTCCAAAATGGAGAGGGATGGAGAGGAGTACCATATCCTAGTTTTATTTTAAACAGAATTTACCATTTGCAATTAAAAGGATGAAAGATAATTTTAGGATGTACAAAGCAGTCCAGTTTAGACAATCTCTGTTCAAACATAATTTTCTCTTAAACAAACCACTCAGTGCCAGTACAATCCTGATTTATTTATGTAACTTTTAATACTTCTCCTAATCTGCCATGGGCAAACATCACAGAGAAAAGTCTTCTGTAGTGATCTGTTGTGAGTAAAGGTTTAAGTTATGTAAGTTTCAGTTAAATTACAGTTAAGTAAAGGTTTTCCTGTAGTTATATTAGAGGAGCCCTAGAAGTATAACTTCCTGAAGTTGCTCTAAACTATATGTAAATTTGGGTCAGACCTCATATTCATCCTTCTTATGACTGGATATAGCCTTCCTTTTACAATATCACTATTTTGCTATATTTAAGAAGGTTGTCTTTTCCATGCTCTTTTGTTCTTCCACAGTAGAGACACCTAAAGTCTTTGTCATCATTTCATATTGTAAATTCTGTGGAATTTAGGCCTCATTAGGATCCAACATTTTGTTATTCAAGTATCACAACTTTATTTGAAAAATTTGAGTGCATTTGAGTGTGTGAAACAGCATTAATCATAGTTGAGTCAATGCTAGAGGAACTTTGTTTTTACATTTCAATATAGGCAAAACAAGAGAAGGTGGAAGGAAGACAGGAAGCCTATAAAGAAAAAAATTCAAATCAGTCTCATCATGCATTCATAGGAAAGAGATAGTAGGATAAAAGATGTTTAAAAGGAAGGCTGGCCTTCCTTCTTCTCTCGTCTGTTTTATTCTGGAAAGAGAGAGTTTTACCTGTATCAACTTCCATTCAGACAAGCCTGTGGCTCTATCCAGGAAAAGCTGATACTGACTAGGGGACATTTCTGCACCCTTTTCCTAGGTCCTGATTCCTGGAAGAGGGACTTTGCTGTGGAAACAAGGGAAATAAGAGAGTTTACTTTCAGTCCCAGAATGACTGGGGCAAAGAGTGCTGTTTAAGCAAAACCAGCATTCCTGCAAAACTGCCGCTATAACTGGATATATTGGAGACAATCTCGAAATCTGTACCTTGAGCAAATGTTAACACTGTCAATCCACCTTTCACTCTGCTGATTAGCAGCCTAATTAAGAGAGTAGTGTCTTCCTTTTGATATAACTTGAATGTTATAGTTCCGTGTTATAAAATGCCAGTGATTAGGTTATTCTTCATTTCACCATAAAAATAACACCACTAGATTTTTAAAAAACACAAAGTTCTTCTGTCACCTTTTATTTTTATTTGTATTTTATACCTTTGAGCTTTATTCTTTTAGGTGTACCATTAAAAATTAGTCACCTGTTAATGTGCTGAGGGCTTTAGGTACCTAAATGTTTCTTTGAAAAGAACTAAAGAACACCTGCAATGTCTTAAGGTAATAACTGTCAAACTGTCAGAGGCAAAAGTAACAAGCAAAAATATTTGCAACAAAAGAAAGGAGAAGACAGCCGTTGGAAAGGGAAGCAAACTATATTTATAAAGCTGGTTGTAAAAGCAGTTAATGCTAAACATGTGATGTTTATGCCAATAGAATGAGTCAGATGTGCTTCAAGTGAAATACTGTATTTTGAGCTGCCTAATGTCACCAGTGCCTGCAGGGACAGTTTGCTAACTCTCCGTGAATACGCAGCCAGCTCTTCAAAGTAATTCTCATTATGCAATCATGTAGCTTTAAAGGCATCCTCTCTTATTGATCTTGCTTTTGCATGATTCAACTTGTTAAGAAGAAGATAAAGCTCCTCTGATAAACATTGATATTCTATGGGTAAGGAGAATTCCTTTAACATTTTTATTGTCATTGTTTGCATCTATGCAGACAGCTTAACCTTCTGTAAGCCTCTGCTAAGTCACTGAATTTTTTTTTTTTTTTTTTTTTTTTTTTTTTTTTTTTTTTTTTTTTTTTTTTTTTTTTGTTATTTTTGTTTGGTTGTTGGGGTTTTTCCCCCTACAGTTAAACTTCCTTTAAACTCTAGACAGCTGCTTGCATTCCTGACCTTCTGGAACTACTGAGCCAGTACTGCAGATCAGTCACGGCACCTCACTTACTGTTATATAGTAAGGGCTGGGCCAAAATTTTTCCAGATTTTGCTTTCTGCATGTGGAAGTCAATGAGGCAGATGCAGGAATCTGATTTCTCAGAAAAAAAGCACTGATTGAAAAAACCACAACTTTTCCCTTCCTTCTTCCTTCTTGTGCCATATTCCCTGAGATATGGACTAATATGAAAACTAAAGGAAAGGAACAAAAAGGATAATTTCACACTAATTTAATCAATCTGCTTTTAAAATGCTAAAAAACTGTATTTTCTTTCCTGGTTTAGTTTTCTTTGAGGAGAATGGGATGGTTTGAAACCTAACTTGATATTAAATAGATATACAATAAATATATATATATATACATATAAAAGTACATTCTAAGTACTTTAAAATGCCATACTGACGATCTCCTTTGTTTTTTTTTAAATTCTTTTGCAAGCATTTTTCCAACAGAATTTAAAAGGGGAGGAGTACATACTTAACACTGGAGTATGTAATCTGGATGGACTGGCTGTACAGTAAAGTGTAGTGTTTAAGCAGAATTTGGGGTGATCCTGTAACTTCAGGCTAAGCACCGTCACTGAAGACACACACATACAGGTGTTGTGCTGTGGGTCAGCTGGCCAGCTGTCTGCATGTTACACTTCACAAACGTGCATTATTCACAATCCTAATTTATTGTGTATTTCTACGTATTTTGTTTATGTGCGTTTCCTAAAATGCAATCTTGTGGAAATTATTTGCAGAAACTTAAAAGCCTGTTTGTATCTATGGGGTGAGAGTGGTTTCTAGGGATCCTGGAGAAAAGTTAATGTCTGCAGCAGAAAGGTGGGTAGGTGGTAGACTCCATCTGCCAAACTTTGCTGTGTATTGCATATTGGCACAAATTTTAAATTCTAAGTAAACCAGACTCTTTAAGGGATATGCCTTGTTTATCTCTTGAAGAAGTGTGGCAGGTGTTTCTGCAATCCCTTAGAGGGAAGTCCAGCTACCCTAGCTGGGTGCCTGAGCTGTATCAGATAGAATGCCTCTCCATAGGCCTTTAAAGGCAGCCCCTTTCCCCAATTAGATTTCTTCTTGTGAGTGTTTTTTGGTGTTTACTGCATAGACTCAAGAATTTAAATTAGGGAGGCTACTTCCCAGCTGTGGGTAATAAATTGAGACAAATACCAGAAATTAGCATATCTGCATTTCTATAAGAAAAAACCAAATATTAGACTAATGATTTAAAATTAAATAATGATAATAAAATAATTAATAAACCAAACCCTAAGAAAGATGTAGATTGAAAAGACAGTCCTACCAGTTATGTTATAGATGTAGATTCAGATGTAGGTTCCATCTCAGGACATACCTTGAGGAACAATCTAGCTTAAAGGCCCATCTAAGACTTGCTTGCCTAAGATCTGAGTGACTAACAGCATCTCTTTTTCTGCTAATTGAAAGAACCTTAATGAGGCCAGACTTTTATTTTGTATTTTAATATCTCTGGTGAAAAATTAGATGGGATCAGTCCAGGCAGGTATTGAACACTTGGGGGGTGAAATTTTTGTTCAGATAAGAAGATATATTTATTGATGAATTGTACTTTACCTTGAATGCTGTAATGTATGCAGCAAAACCTGTTTTAATAAAGGTAAGCCGGTTGTGCGCTCCACATCTGAAATAAGTTTACAGTCAGGTCCATTTGAAGGTAGTTACTCTATTTAACCTACACACATACTGCGTGTATAAAGCTCTCATTGGTTTCTGTACATACAAATGTTATTAAAAAAAGTGCCATGGCTCTCTATATTATCTGACTTTATATGTATATTTTATAAACCTTTAGTTTAGTTTGGATTAAATAAATTAAAAGGTTAAAAAAAGATAAACCCTTCAAGTAGAGATTTAAAATAAGATGTGCCCTTATCATTGCCAGCTTTATTTCGTTACTAATTCAGCCACTGTTGGCCAATTAGAAAAATGGAGGATTTTTTTTTTTCTGTTTTTATTATCCCTGAGCATATGTACAGTAGAGCTTTGATTAGTTGAGTAACCCCTCTAATATTTCAGCTTTTTCAGTGGCACTTACATAAAGAGCTAAAAAACCTCATACCTAGGTAATAAATAGATTGAGTATTTTTGTCATTAAATGATAATAAGAGGAGTCCCCAAGTGGTTTAGCACAACTATTTTCTAAGTCAGTGTTTTTACATGCACATTTAAGAGAGAGTAATGAACATTCAGTATATTTATTATCATGGGAAATTTCAGTACTAATAATTTATTTTTTTCATTTCCTACAGTAAGCAGGGCTGAGACCATATTCATTAAGGAAACAAGCTATAGATGTTAATGATCCTGATGTATATCCATCTTAATAAGTGTGTTATAATACATTTATGAGTGTAAATAATTACATTAGAGCTTTTTCAAATTAATAAGGCATTAGGCTGTCCTTCAGAGGATGTAGTCCTATTTCTGTTTCTCTTTGCATATCGTACAAGCTTGCACATTCTGGTATTATATAGACTATTGGTCTAAATTATGTTGTATTGTTTGATTAATCTAAATATGACCCATATTGTACACTAGGCTTACTCATGTCAATTGAGTTGCCCTACTAGTGACGTGCCCTGGAATCATTCAATTTAAGTCTCTTGTTGTTGGTGGCAAATGCAACATTTGTGCAATACATACATGTAGGCAGCAGTAATTTCTCCTGTAGACTTGGAAACTCTCATAGAAAAAAAAAAAAAAAGAAAAATGATCTACATAGTCTGTGTAGGAAAGTAGTAATTTTCATTAAGACACAGGATAGTGCTGTAATTATGACTCAAGTTTAATTGCTCTTTTACTGTTCCAGTTTTACAGTCTCTTTGCTGTATCCTTTACAATCTGGAAGGACTTGTAAGATGTGGATACCATTTTTCCATACTTTTAAATACAGATCAGCATCTGTGCCATGCAGTCTGAAAGAAAGACCAACCCTCCACTCTCCCAATACCCTAACTGTGAGTGAGGGAATGGAGAAGCAGATCAAAAGTTTATTATTTTGGGTAAATAGAACCATAATAAACTATTCAAGGATGCTTATGTAATTTTGCTTATTTTTCCAATATATTGAGTAAATGTGCAGTAAAAGAGAAGCAGTTTTGTTGTTTTGGGGTTTTTTGCCCCCCTTTTTTTTTTAAAAGTTTAACCTTTCTGACTTATCATTGCATGGTTTTGTATTACTGCAAAGAGCTCTATTTTCATCTCGTTCATCCTGGATATTGATTAAAGTTCAACATTCAGGATGAAAGGAGACAATGCAATCCCTACTTACTCACACCATTAAAAACTGAAAGAGAATCAGATTCAAAAGCTGTTGGTCTGGGTTTTTTGTTTTATGTTTTGTGTTTTGTTTTTTTCTCCTAGTAAAATTTTAGTTCAAACTTCAGTATTACTTAGGAATATTTTCAGCATTAAATTTATTCTCTGCAATTGTGAAGTTGGAGTTGGAGTTATGTATATAGTCACAGTATTTAGATAGCAGTTTGTTTAAGTACCTCTAGGCTCATCAGGAATTAGACTTATACTAGTGTATGTAGAAACCTGAATCCTACAAGATTTGCATGAGAGGTAAGTCAGAGAAAACTCCAGGCTAATTACCTGAAAGTGCTTTAAGGATCATGGAATATACCTCTTTAAATTCGAAGGAAAATTTGGGAGAAAGGAAGAAATTCTAGATAATGTGTGAGAAAGATGGGGTTTACCTCACCTAAAAAGTACATAAATGTTATGTGTCAGTTTTATTTGCTGTACTAGTTCATCTGTTTGTTCTAAAATCAGTGCCTAAATTCACTATGCAGTCAGTGGAGAAAGTTTTTCAAAGATGCCTAAAGTGAGGATGTTTTACAGTTTATGGGTCTCAATTTAAAAGGCAGGCCCTCTTTTTGGATCTTTGCAGTGCAGTTACCTCTCTGTCACAGGAGCAAAGCTATTTGGTGAACTTAATCACTTCATTTATGTATGCTGTAACCGCCTAAAGGGTAGGTGCACCCAGGTGCCTAAGTTAGATTGTCTGGATCCCATCCAGAACTGTTTCTGAGTAAAAAAGTACAAACCTATCTCTGAGAAATTGGCAAATAAATAATAATATTTTCATTAAAAATATAAAAAATTGTTGCTAATTAATGGTGTAGCTATGTTTCATAATCAGTTGTGGTAATTACATTTTTAATTACTTTACCCTTAGGACCTGATTCTGATCTTGCTTCCACTGGTATAAAGCAAGGATAACTTAGATAAAATCAATGCAGCTAAACTAAAATATAATTGATGAGAGGTCAGACTTGAGCCCTAAATGGTATGCTAAATGTGGAACTAATCAGAAAGCTAAATGGGTTTATAATTTGTGCAATTGACATTTTCATAATCTAAATCTCTAAGAAGTTAACCTTTGGATATAGAACTTGGATTTCCCTTAGAGCCTCATAGCATTCAGAGAAGTGAAGCCACTATGATTCTGTACAGTTTTAAAACCATATAGTAAATTCTTTCATTAAATGATTGATGTGTTTCCAGCTTAATAAATTTCTGCATTAGACAAGTCTTTGTGCAAAGTCTTCCGGTGAGCAAAAGTTGGAGAAGTGTTGAAGCATAGCATGTTCTCAAATAACAAAAAAATCCCCCTAAATTGAAGGTTACTTTGAGCAGTAAGGAGATTTATGAACCAATGTCACCTCAAAGTGACAGATATTTAAGATCCTTTTGAAATTATGTTTAGAGCTTATTGTTTGTGTAGGAAATGGTAGGACATATTTTTTTAAAAAACATGCCAGTTTATCATATATCGTCACATAAGTCCTTATATTACAATATTACTGGTGCCAAAAAAAAAAAAAAAAAGATAAAATATAAAGAAATTGAAAATATTTTACTACAAAATTTGTGGGTTTTATTGTTAAGTAAATATGTGCATTATGTTCAAAATAATTTTGTCTGTTGATTAGGCACATGTTAATTTATATTGCATATTCAAATCAATCAAATAGCTTCACTTTACAAAATACATTACTCCAAAGATTTTCCTCTATTTTTGTACAGCACTACTGTTTGAACAACTCATGGAAACCTCCAATGTTATTTCATTTGGACAATCGACAATGTATCAAATTAATTTTTTTCTCAGTTGTCACAATGTATGTGAATTTTTATATGTCAAGGGAAATTTTGAATACTGTGTTTATGTCAATGACAGTTCTCCCCAGTGGTGACCTCACTCTGGTCAGTGAAACTGCTTCTTCCACATGCCCTGGCAGAGGGAGTCATAGGCTGAGTGCTGTGCCTGACCTTCCCCTCACTGACATGGCTTTCCCTCCTGTGCAATAGGCACTAACTTCAGGCTTACTACTTCTGATATTTATCACTGTAGCAGAGATTCCCAGATGGATATTTATCCATTTTGTTAAAATCTGGAGATTTAATGCTCTTTGGGAGAGGAACACCTCCTAATGTGAAAGAAAATGCAGACTGTTTTTGCAAGGAATTCTTCCAGCATTCCCTGTGAATACTACCCCTGCTGCTTTCAGAAATATTCCCATTGTTAGAAGTGCCCTTATGATGCATTTCATAGGAAGGCTGGAACAGAAGTTGTTACACATTTTAGAAATGTTAGCAATTTTTCCCCCCCGCTGAACAATTATGTCTTTGGAGGCATCAGTTTGATCAAACCTCTGGCACAGTGATAATTATTGTTTTGTGCTGACATCTATATAGAATATTTATGTGCTTTTCTGTTAATATTTGATCAAGTGGTTTTAATTTTTTTGGCATGGCACTTTGTTTCCAGATTTTGGTTGGCTATGTCTGAAATAAAATGCTTTGTTATGGGGCTGGAATTCATTCAGTTGTGTCTTGGACATCTTACACTAAATAAACATAATCACACTAGTCTGTAAACCTCCAAAGCCACAGTTCTAAATCACCTCATACACTCCAGCAAAAGCAACTTTTAGAGAAGTCAAAGTAGAGCAGCAATCTTAGCTTAGATGGTAGCAAAAAGAATGTATTAAGGGGGTTTTGTTAGTTTGTGAGTTTTGTTGTTTTTTTTCCCCCATGTGTGTCTTCCTTGAAGCTGACATCTATTTGTGACTTGAGTAGATGACAGCATGAAATTCAATTACAGCAAACAGTCTCAGTCATTACACCTGTCTGCTTCCAGAGGAAAGTATTTGTAAATTGTGTTTTATCCTTCTGTTCCCTAAAACCTATGTCTGTAATTGACACTTGCCAGCAGAGATGACTGGAGACAGAAGGAGAACATAATGTGTCTGAGTAGCCCACCAGGGAAAAGAGTATCCTCATCTTTGGGGAGTTTTGTGGTGTTTTGTTTTCTTTAATGAAGAATAATATCTGTGTGTCAAGGATTTACTGCAAGGCTCGTGGCAGATGGTTCTCTTAAAAAAAAAAAAAAAAGTTATGAAAGATGAATTGCAAAAAAACACAGGACAAAAGAAAAAGCTAATTAACATAGAAATATTTCTTCTGCAAAGGAAAACAAATGCTTCGGGAGAACAAAGGCCCCTCTCTGTTATTTGTAAGGCTGGTTTGTTACTCTAACACATTTGTAAGAATCAGGTTTGTGCCTGACATGTCAAAACTTATTCACAAAACAAGAGTTGTGGATATCTTGGGAGTCGATGTTGTCACTTGTTACGCAACTCAGCATCCATTCAGCACTGATTGATGCCCAAGTCACTAGTTTTGGAAGAAATGAGATGCAGACATAACAGTAATATTTGTATCAAATGTCAGGCAGGAGAAACAGGGGAGTTCATAGAATGGATCTAGATGTAGACTGTGACCAGAAAAAAAAAATTAAAAAAAAAATCAAAAAACGTGATAGACAAGCTGTCAGCCCTGATCTCTCTAAACTGCCTAATTTCTTTCTGGCTCGTTCTTTTTATTGCTTTCCCTCCCCAGAATTTTACCAGAGTAAAGAGCTTATAGAAC
Source organism: Empidonax traillii (assembly GCF_003031625.1). Taxonomy (NCBI): domain Eukaryota; kingdom Metazoa; phylum Chordata; class Aves; order Passeriformes; family Tyrannidae; genus Empidonax; species Empidonax traillii. The sequence goes on from NW_020955575.1 coordinate 1,329,290, forward strand.
TGATCCAGCTTCTGAGTTTTGAGTTTGATGAAGGAATTACCAAACCATTAAGTATTTTAAATGCATCAGATGTATGAAAGATATGGGCAATTAGTAAATCACTACATATTTGGTGATAATGCTATTTGACCATAAGCTTTCCCTAATAATATTAGGGGATATCTGAATGTATTTGTTGTTTTTTTCTGGATGGGTCCCTTCCGACTCAGCATATTCTATGATTTTATTTATTAATTGATATGCAAAAGTGTTCAGGTAGAAATACTTTTTATTCAGAACCAGAGGAACTGCTTCTCTCTGTAGACCAACAGGTACTTAGAGAGTACACAAAAGTACTGGCAAAAAATGTAATGGAGTAATGCACTTAAGTATTACTTGACTACCTTGTCTGCTACCATGTACTCAGGACATCCCCAAGTGGCTCAGAGAACTGTGTGTGCCTTTGCTCATGGCTTACAAAGCATTGTGAGCACACTGTGCTATATTTATGAGCCGGAAAGTAAAGTGTGTCAGAGAGGAAGTTAAAATGACTTCTCTGTAGGATATTGTTAGTGTAAAATATCTGATTTATTTGGGTCTCTTTTTGAATGCCACAGCTTGTAAACACAGTGGGGAATTTCTCTGCCATTGATCCAAAGCAATGGGTACTAATGGCATAATACAGTGGTACTCAATAACCTTTTATCATGGGCTGCTTTGTCATGTGGAGGCTTAACTGAGGGGAGACAAATACACTCTAACAAAACAGAAAATCTTATCAATTTCTATCAATACATTTAATATTTTTCAGTGTAAGAGCTACCTAATCTTTTCCGTTATCTTTTTGCATGAACTATCATATGGAATAAGGTGAAAATTGTTGTTCATATTAGTATAAACATGAAGTGAAATGTAGGCAATTTTTTCCCAAGCATTCCAAGGACAAGCTGTGGTAGCTTTCTATTATGGCTTTAGTAGCACTCAAATGAGTGCCATATTACAGTGCTCTGAAATTTTTAATAGTTTTAATAATAAATAAAATTAAAAGTTTATATAGAGAATATATTTTATGTACAAATGTAACTTTTTCTGACAAATAGATTTTGTATCTTTCTAAGAAACAGAATATATAAATAAGGGAAATATCTATACTGTAAAGTATTAAAATTTGCCCAGTACCTCCAAACCCTTGTCAAGATTAGGTTTTAAGTGACTTCTGTGTACATCCGACAGATCCTTAGAATCATGCAAGGGCACGTGTCCTGTAGCAAGTGAGGGCATGTATCCTAAGGCATCCTGCTTCAGACCAGCACAAAAACCAGTGTGACGCCACATGCTGAGCCTCAGGCCCCTGACAGCAGTAGCTACAATTCCTCAAGGTCTGTAATCTGTTTGACTTCCACTCGGCAATTCTGATGTCTAAGTTTCCCTTCAGAGCAAACCGGAGCATGGTTGGAGGCCAGGTTGTGACTTCACTTACGTGCTTTCTCTTGGGAGCAAATTAATGTAAAAGCCAGTGCAGAAGGGTGCCCTTTGGGTAATCTGAGTGTAGGACTGTAATGGAGTATAGCGTTTTATACTCTCTTCCTGAATAACCCTTTAAGAGCTAACAATAGTATAATTTTCTGCTACTATTTTATTTATTTATATATACACATGGATTCATTTTACATTTGTTGTTGGTAAAATACCAGATTCCAGTCTCACTTAAAATCGATGTAGAGTCAAAGCAACACTGTTATCTAAAGATTTCTGCTGAGAAAGGAGACAGCAAAGACATTTAAAAAAGAAATAATAGGTTGTAACCATTGGGATACCGATAGCTCTGCTTTTCCATGCTTTGCATCTGTTAGCAATGTCCCTTTTGGGCTCAATATCAAGCCACCCTCCAACTGCTGCAGAACAGTATTGCAGAAAAATGGTGTAAAGGTTCTTGTAATGTAAAACTGATATTGGGCCCTAAGATACAGTTTTACAGGGATGTAAAATTGATCTCATTGCTGCTGTATGAAAAGCTGGTGGTTTTGAATGATTGTTGCATATCTTCATGATATGAAAAGAGGCCAAAAGCCAGGAGTTTTTGTCCTTCAGGAAATGCTGTAAAGGTCCTGTGCTATGAAAGTGGTAGTGTTATTTTTTATTTCGGCATGTGCGAGATGAAGCTCAGATTGACTTCAGTACGTTATTATTATTATAAGATAAAGAAATACAAAAAAAAGGTTAAGGAAGGCTAGTAGACCATTCACTCTCTAGCCTTTGTATGAAAAATCATGAAACTGGAGTTACAAATATATATTTGGTAGCATTTTTTATGTAGGGCTTGGTCCTGCACTCATGTCCATTTATGAAACTTCCTGTATGTAGTGTGCCTGCAGGATTGAAACACTTATTTCTAAGGATTTTAAATAATTTCTTTCATACATATAAACTACTAAACATCCAAGATGTTGCTTCTAGAGACACTTGTTTAAAGGTATCAAACTAAAAGTTCCCACAACCAATTCTGTTGATAGAATTGAGACAAATTCAAGATTCAGGACTTTTAGAAGTCTCTGAGAAATGGATTGGTATGTTTCTTTTGCTGAATTATCTATTTTCAATCAAAATATGTTTACAGATGATTTTGTGCTAGCAATTGGTACATTATACATAATTCCTCTTACATGTAAAAGTCCAACTTTACATATTTTCATTTTTCCATTTTAATTGATTTTCTTCATGTGTTTGGCATTTTTGTTTGGTTTTGTTTGGTTTTGTTTTGTTGTTGTTATGTTTTGTTTTAGTCATTTTTCGTGGCTTTTTTAGTTATTGTTGTTTTATACAAAGTGAAGAAGATTTAATTTTGGAACTCTCGTTTGTCTTGTGGAAAGCACACTGTAGATCAAGGAAAATGTTAGTCTGGAGAACTCTGAAAGACAGAGATTAAAGGCATGAGCAATATTATTACTTTTTCAGAGGACTCTGAACTAAATTCAGTGCTTTCCAAAACAATCGCCACTGTTTTCTATACCTAATATTTGCACACATTAATAATCTACCTTATGCTTGGCTTAGCAGTATGGATGTTACACATCGGTCTACCCGATTCAGTATTCTCTCTGGAACGGAATATATCCTTGGAATATCCTGCTCTTTTTGTCACCGCAGTTTTAACTTTTTCTGTAACTTGATCTGAAAATGATGACCAGCTCAAAATCTATATAACTTGAAGGCTTTATCAGTAAAACCCAGCAGAGTTATATTTCTCTGTGGCTGTGATGTTGAAACCTGGGGAAAATCAATTTTTCCTTTTGCTGAATGGTATATTTGAAGCATTTAAAAAGGTGAATGAGTGTGCTGAGGGCCTGTCATTCTCAAAGTACTTTCTTATGCAACGTGTGTAGGTACATCTGCCTGTTAGCCCTGAGAGGCTGTGTGTGTTTGATGCATCGGATGTTGTGTCAGCAGGATGGAGCAAAAGAGGAGATGAGGTTTATCAGAAAGAAAGTTGATAGCAAATGGTGTTTTGAACAGCCTTTATCCCCTGGTGTAATATATTATGGAAATAATGATTCTGTCAAGTGATGCTTCTTTGTAACCTGAAGTGATACAGTAGGGATTATGCAGGCTCAAGTCATTCAAGACTGGGTACTTAGTTGTCTAGAAATGTTGTAAGAAGTGTCTTTGTCATGACAGACTTTGTTAGAGATGCAGTGGCAAGAAGTAGATTACTAAAAAAGGGAACTGAAATAGTTGTTGTTTATTATTGTTGTTGTTGTTATTTGTTTTGCTAGAAATGTTATTTTTAATCCTGGTTTTATAGATTTTTTTAAATTGTAATTTAGTTCCCTATTTTATCTTGTATTTAAGGATGAATTATATGCTTTAACTCATTTTCATGCTTGCTCAAATATAGTTGTTTCAAAACCATAGAAAGGTTGTTAATTAATTAACATGTATAGACAATGAGAAGTTGGCTAAAGGTTTAAAAACAGGTGTCAAGAAGCCAGAACAAATAAAATATGAATGCAAAACCATCTGTAAGAAAGCCACGTAGAGAATACAGAGTTAACTAATACTCGATGTATGTGTTTAATAAAAGGAAACAAGTTCATTTTGCTTTTTTAAAAAAATGACTACTGCGGCCAACGGAATGAAAAAAAGTGATAAGCAAAACCAAAAAGTAGCAAATGTTGAGAGCAAACTCCAGTGACCTAGGTAATATAAAATTTTTTCATGGTAAGTGCAAACATTAACAATTTTGGACATCTAAAAATGTAAGATTAGCAATTTGAAAAACATTTATCTAGATGAGATTTAAAATTATACATGAAGCATAATGACCTCTCTGAAATTCATCCAGGATGCTGTGGTACTCATTTAGACAAAATAGGCAACTAGTTCATCATGGCAAAGAAAACTAGACAGAGTAAATCAGTTTGCTGCATTCCAGAGTCTTAGCAACAAAAAAAACCCCCAAATATATTACACTAATTAAAGAGTGAAAATCACTAAGCCTTTAGAAAGTGAGGAGAGTGCAAGAGAGTGATCCTGGCTTTATGCATCAACCCATGGTGTTTGCCTGATACAATTCTAAGACTTTAGGCTGCCTAGATCAAGAGATCTTCAACTTTGATTACATTGATTATATACAACATAATAGTTCATAATGAAAATTATCATGCATGGCTTCAATCCCTAATTTTCATGGACTCTTGGAGCCTCTAATAAAATATAAATAAATTTAATTTAAAACTCTACATGTTTTAAGTTTATAAAAAAGCTAGAAACTTTAAAATTACATTAAGAAGTTAACAATCCAATTTTAATTGTTTAGAGGATTATTTTCTTTATTATACTGTAGATATTTTTATTTTAATCATTATATTTTTATACTAAATGATACCAGAGAGTGCATTTTATGTGTTGTATATTATTTAAATTACTTGGAGAAAGTGAAGTTCACCTGCTTGTTGCTTGGGATAAGATGTTTGTTTTATCTGAACTTTATCAGGATCTGTACATTAGTTTATGTAGTGAAAGCTTTATATACAGTTCTGAAATACGGCGATATTTTTTTCTACCTAGAAAAAGATTTAAAATTTTCAGAATTTTTTTTTCAAACAAACATTTCAGTATAGAATCAGTGCTAGATTCTGTGCTTGAAAAAGATATACGTAAATTTATCTCTAATTTAATCTTTATTATCTGTAATTTATTTTCTCTAATATATTTATCTTAGACACCTTTCTGGTCTCTGACTCTGCTCCAAGACAAAGTCCTTGTACATGTAAATGTAACTGTGCTTTTAACTGTAGGGGGCTGAGGATGAGATCCTCTCTATCTTTTGCATGAGCAAAATTGATTTCCATTGAACTGAATGAGAAGAAGATCAAGTTCTGCATGGTTCCAAAACCATAATTGTAGTTTGTTTTTTTTTAAAGTACTAGAGTTTTACAGGACTTCTGTTCTATATTCATACAGGCAGTATGTATGTTTGAGGAAAACTGTGATGTTTGGCCTCCTTTGGTGCTGCATATCAGTAAAATATCTGCTGTCTTTTTTGTTAAACATGAGATAAGCTGATAAAGCAAGTTACTTTTTCAGTCTCTCACATTTTATTACATTCTCTCTTAAACATTTTATGTGAGAATCAATGGCTCTGTAATGCCTGTATATTGGGTTGTTTTTTTTTTAATTTCAAAAGGTCCTTGTTTGTGGGTGATGTTTATTAGAAAACTCAGTGTATATGTGTGCATGTATATATGTCTCTGTAGAGTCAGGCAGAGGAAGACAGTGTCCCCTTTTTTTTATAAGATCTACTTCTTAAATTGTCTCGCACTTTCAAAACTGCCAAGACCAAGTATGGAAACTTCAGGTCTAAACAGAGAATGTCCTGGAAAGGTTTGAACTAATGAAAAAGAGTGGGCTTAGTCTCTTAACAAGGTTATTTTCATCACCAAGTCATGTCATAATCAGATAGTGTGACAGATTGTTTTTAAGCAGAATTGGAGTCAGTCATATCAAATCAGCCTAAAATGTGATTTTGGTTCTAAAATTTTATTTTTCTTTTTATGTGCATTTGAGAAACATATGCAATAAATATTTAGACTTTTAATTTACTACACATCAATCTAAAAATCTGCTTTGCTATCATCCTCAGAATTAATTTGCCTAATTGTTATTCCTACCCCATCAATCTCAGTTTTGCACTAACTTGAAAAATGCCACTTTTTGCTGTTTGCACTTTAGTTCAATTTCTATTCTAAGTTCATGAACAGTAATACGGTAACGCTTGAATATTCATTAGCTTTGTATTGTGAGTTATGAAAAGGTGCTTTCTTTTACCTTAATGAAAGTGGCTCAGCATGGGGTGGATCAGTAATGACATTTGATTTTAGGCACCCAACAAATTTGCTTTTTATTTATTGACACATCTTGTCCAAACAGCTCCCTCGCAAGTTAGTGGAGTAATGAAAGAAAGAGTGCTGCAGAGGAGCGTGGAGCTTTCCTGGCAGGAACCAGAACATCCCAATGGAGTCATTACTGAATATGAAATCAAGTATTATGAGAAAGTAAGTGCTTAGATTATCTGTAATGTACAGCAATGTGTTGTTTGCTTTATCTTGGCTTGCTGTGTTGTGAAACAGTGTTAAAGGCATCAGCTATCAACTATCCTGTCTCTCCAAAGTTGGTGATTTTGTTTATTTTTAATAACTAGCTAAATCCTACAATTATTATTGCTATCATATGTCTCATATGTTGTATTTTGGCATACTAAAAATGAAACATACTCTTGAAATCTGCCTTTTTTTTTCCTTTTTAAAAAATTGTTAAGTTGGGCTTGGATATTTTACCATTATACTGTTGTTTTGCTGTCTCCTCTACACCGTGTTTGAAGCTTGTTTCATTTCCTTCTGTATCACTGTAATTCTGGTCTTGAGATGGTATATCAAATACAACCCCTGACTGCATTTCTTATTTCCATATGAGCTGGGCAGCTTCGACTTGATGTCTGAAAATTTCCAAAACACTTCCTACGGTTTCAGCAAATAAATATTTCTTATTTGTCCTTTAAAAAAAGACCAGCATTGTGAAATTTATTTTTCACTTGTTCTCTCAGCACAATAATGAATTGAAGGCTGCTTTTCAATAGTAGATGAAGTGATCTCTGTTTCTGGTAGAGTGAAATTGCAATCTTACTGATGTCAAGTCAGAGTTTTGCCATTCATTTCAGTGTGTCTAAGGCTTCATTCATGATAACTTTGAAGTACTTCAGAATAAAAAAATTCTGACAACCGTAAGCTGGATGAAAGCAGAGTGAAGGCAGGTTGTACAGCTATATGTTTGTCACGGGACCCCGACTAAGTGTATCTACTCCAGATTCCCTGGGAAATTGACTGCATAACATAACATACTCTTAATTTTTATAAAACATTCTGTGAAAAACAAGGAACAAATTAAAGTAAAAAAAAAAAAAATTACCAAAGGAGCTCCTTTGTGATACCTCGTGAGGACATTTCATGTCTGCAAACAAGGTAATAGTACCTCGATATCAAAAAAGACCATGTCAGTTTAGGTAACACAGAATTAGGTAAATTCAGACCAGATTGGATCTAAGCTCAAGTGTCATATTTGATTTTCAGTAATTAATTACACAAATATACTTATCAAAAGATCTTTATTTGATTTGGGAAAGCAATAGAATATTTGTTTGTTGATGCTAACTTCCAGTTTAAGTTGTGGGCTCTAAAGACTTATGACAAAATTTATCATATGTGTACAGATAATTAAACAAGTTTTCTAAAGAAATTTTATTAATTAAACCAGTCTTTTAAAGAATTTTTACTAATTTTATCAGGTAATGTTTGTTCTGACAGCATTTGTGTGTGCATACACACATAACTTAAGTCCATATATTTAAAAAAAGTTTACATATTTACAAGGGCAAAACTGTCCTCTGCACAAAAAGAAAAAAAAATAGCAAACTAAAAACCTAGGAATTTTTTTAATATACAGAGCGGTTTCTAATCTGTTTAAATACAATAAATAATTTAAATAGGTAGTGCAAAATGACAGAAAAATTATCAATAAACTATTTTTTTGGACAGTGATAGCTTTTAGAATGTGGCTTTTAGAATATTATTTTCCCTATATATTCATGTTACTTTAAATAACCAGGAGAATTTCATTGCCAGTTTGCTGTGTTTGCAAAGAGAAGAACTGATGTCGAAGTTGTTTTGTAACAGAAGGAAATCTGCTAGTATTGTCCTTATTACAGTGAAATTAATTAGAGAATACAAAACTCATTCTACAGTCACAGATAAACCTGGCTATATATCTTTAACTGAGACAATTTTTGCACAAATACTTAAATGTTTGTCTTCCTTCCAAAATAGCGAAGTTCAGCTTTAAAAGTACTCCCTTATCTTGCTCAGAATGAGAGAGGCTGCTTAAGTTTTGTTCTGCCAGTTTAAAAGAAAAGAAAAGAAAAAGATCTGAACTTTCAGATCCCTTTAGAGCCAAATTAAATCAAACATTTCTGTCCTTCTGAAATACTCTGATAAGTGTTTTTTTCACCTCTCACTTCTGGCTAGGGCTGGAATGGAAACTGCCTGAAATCTCCAAAGTAAGCCTGTCCTGTGAGATTTCTATCACAGGTTATTTTTATTTCTTTGTTATTTATTTATTTTGAATGCAAGAACTGTTGGCAATTCAAATAAGCCTCATTTATGCATCAAAACCCAAACTCTGAAATTCCACTGTGAATTACAGTCCCAAACCTGTTTATGGTTTCCTTACACTTGTTTCTCATCTCTCAAGCATTCCTGTTCTTTCTCACATACCAACACACATTCCACCACGGTCCTCACTTACAGACGATTTAAATCCTCTTGGAGAAGATATGAAAAAGTTGTTGCTAGCCAAGACTATTGAGGCTTGCTCAAATAATTGACTGGGCAAGAACAAGGAAAAGCCATTACTGAATCTCAGAAAAGAAATCATATATGTTCTGTTTAACCTTGTATTTCTGCAAAAGCCTTTGCTGCTTTACTGACTGCAAAGGGGAAGATTCTCCATAAATTTTAGCGGGTGAAGTACTATTGAAATGAGTACAAATTTATTCCTTCCCTCTGTATCTGTCTCATTAGCACTGCTGCGTACAGCTCATGCTTCTCTGGTCATGTGGTGCACTCAGATGGTTGGTTAATTCATCTCTTCTGCCCTTCAAATCAGGGTTGCATCTGCCACCAAAAATCAACAGGGCTGCACATATCTATGCTGAAAGATAATCTGTGTCAGTAAAAGTGATGAATAAGTAGGGCTTTTTGAATACTGTAATGATCTGTGATACAGCTTTTGTACTATTTGAAAGTGAGTTATTACTCATAGGGTTTGTAATCTTACAGCTTTAAATTTGGGGAGTGTCATACTGAGCTTCTTTCCCTGGATTCTTCTTTTTAACAGAGTTTAAAACTGAGAAAAGACTAAAAACCAAAGGGGAAAAAAATCTAAAGTGAAAACTGAGCTAAGGACCTCAGAAATTGTACAAAATCCAACCAATTATACATTGGCAATTTTGTATTTGTTAAAGGTGTTGGAAGAGTAAAATGTCAAAGTAATGATGTCAGCCGGAGTGCTGCCATTCATTTCACAATGTCTGGGACTTCATTCATGATAACTTTGAAGTACTCCAGAAATAAGAAAAAGCTGACAACAAAAGCCAGGTTAATGCAGACAGGAGGCAGGTTGCACAGCTATATGTTTGTCATGTTCTTACCATGAAAGAGCGAATTTCCCTGTCCTTGAACTGTTTAGACCCCACGGATTCCACTGGAAATCTGCGGTTGAGTTGTTTCTCATCAAAATTTCACAAAATGTAATCAGAGCCAAAAAAGCAATCATTTTTTGTCTGGATGTTTTATGAGCAACAATGTGAGCATCCCATTTGAATTTTATGTTACACTTAGAGCTCTTCATTGCATTGACAATGTTTTCTAATACTCCACAGAGTATGCTTTATTTTTTATGTTGGGGGAAAAGAACATTCAGCAAATTGAAATAAACTACCCAGGCTGACTGTCAGTTGCTGTTCTGCAGCCATGATAAAATCTGATCTGTAAATGTCATTTAATCTTTATCTTATTGTTTCCAGGATCAAAGGGAGAGGACCTATTCAACACTGAAAACCAAGTCCACTTCAGCTTCTATTAATAACCTAAAGCCAGGAACAGTATATGTTTTCCAGATTCGTGCTTTTACTGCTGCTGGTTATGGAAATTACAGCCCTAGACTGGATGTTGCCACACTGGAAGAAGCCACAGGTAAGCAATTAGGTTTATAGAAAATTAACCCTTTCTGTAGAGGTAGTAAGTAAAGCAAGAAAGGAGTTATAAGCAGTATAATTACAATTAGAAGGAAACAGTTATACAGGAAGGTGGATTTTTGTTATTGTATTTTGAAGGATGAGCTTCAATAATTTGTTTTACCATAGAACTGCAAATTAGTCTTATAACTGGCTGGAGGAGATTTGTAATATATCAGGTTCATCTCCTCTGCTGTCCTTCTAACATAAAGACGTTGTTTTGTTTTGTTTTTTTTTAAATTCAAATACACACTTCTTTCACCCCAAAAAAGAAGTGAGTAGTGATGAGCTGAATAACTCAACTAGATTCTTCTGTAGCTGGGCAGAAGGAAGGAGGAGATTTCAACCCACAGAGGCTTCTCTGGGTCTTTTTTTCCATTTGATTTCCTGAAGAAAATCTTGATAGTTTTGTTTATGTGTGTGTCTTGTTTAAGGTTTAAATCCATCTTTAGCGTATTTTGAATTCATGGGCAGTGAATTGTGCCCTTATTTGCCTAAAAATCATACTGATACCTTTTTTACTCACCAGCGTAGTGCATGCATGTTTAGAGAAAACCTTCCACATTTTGTGTCTTCAGAAAGAAAGTCTTCCATCAGTGAGACCTGGCAGCTGTGAGCCCATTCTTGGGAACTGTGTTCCTGGCAGATCCACCACCCTGCTGCAGACCCAAATTTGGTTGCCCTGTTTTGGAACATTTGCTCCAGAACTGGAGCTGGGAACACACAGCCTACAAGCTCAAAGGGTATGGATGCCATACCCTCTCTGCATTCCATGCAGCATATCTAAGGGGCAGACACACATTATTGCATCTTATTAACTGCAGCCAGGTGTCGCCGGAACAATTTATGGGTGTTCTTAAAACACAGTGGTTAGGTCTTGATTCCACCTTAGTTTCACACAGAATATAAAAACTATAAATAACGAATAATACTGCATATCTAATAGACATAATTGAAATAGTAATTACCATAATAGCAGCAATAAGCTGTTATTACTAATATTATTAGCTCTGTATCTAATAGCATACTTTCCATCTGTAGCGTTCTGCTTTTGGAAGAGTCAGTAGCAGAATCCCCATTTTGCAGAATGGGAACCTAAGGTACAGCCAGAAGTAATTTCTTATTTTGAGTAGTTTTCTGGAAAACAAATTAAAAGTCTGTCATAATCAGTCATAAGTTTCTGCTAATTAGCTAATTTATTGTCCGTAGTGGTTTAAAATTAGTTCTTCAAAATGTTTCCCCAACATTTCCTTAATTATCTGCATATTTTTTATAAACTAAATGTAAGCATTCTGGTAGCTGCTAAGATTAGCAATGATAGTTTCAGAGGTAAACAGTCTTGGTCAACATATGGAAGATTAGGAAATCCTATAATAAATGCATCACTGACCAAGCTCCTGTACCCTTTTTCTCACTCAGGTGGTGAAAAAATCCATATAAACCAGAAAGATGCTTTGCCAGCATGCACAGCAGGTTTTTTCTTGTCACAAGCCAGCTTTGTGTTTTGAGATGCCATATAAAATGTCCTGTGTTTTCATGAAAGAAAATTTTTAAAGTGTCGTATTTTCCATTAACTTAAGAGGACATTATAAAATATAATTCCTATCAAGGATAAGCTTCCACAGGTTCCCATATACGGTTTTCAGAAATAATTGTTGGTAAAAAGATAGTAAATCTCATTAAATTCTTCTAAAATAGTTTTACATGAAAGTATTTGTTTCTCATATTTTATTTATAGCTTTATGAAAATGTGGACTAATCAAATTAGTCTTTTGTTAGCATTTTAAATGAAGACATTTATTGGATCATTTTTAAGAAATATGCCTCAAGTGAAGTACTGTAGTGTTGAACACTAAACCAGTATTATGCTACAGTTTAGTGGCATTATCTTCTCATTATTCCAGTGGATTTCTGAATGCAGCTTTTAAAAATTATTAAGTGTTTCAAGAGGAAAATATACACATATATTATGCAAGAATATATAATGACCATCACAGTTGGTAGTCATGTTATCTGTGTGGATTTCTCCTGATACTTAACTGGTTGGCACTTTTGGTTGATGCTGTTAATTAAGTAGATCTTTGTATCGTGCTTCATTTTCTGAATTGCGGCAGAAACTGCATAGCCACCTTTCATTATTTGAAGAACTAACATCCATTATAATAACATTACTGATATGTAAAATAATACATATTTTATTGGAACATATCCTGCATGGAACATAGGATATTTGTTGGAATGTAGCCTGTATTGGAGCATATCATATATGTGGGTTTTGCATAAATATTTATGTAAAAATTTCATAATTATGAAGTAAACATACTTATTAAAGGCAAAGTGTTTCTACTATATACCGTGTTTGCCACAGTTCAAGTCAATAACTCTAGTCATTGTATTTTTTGTTGGTTATTAGAGACAGAAGGCCCTCAGGAAAAACACACAAATGCATAGAATATCACTTAAGTGACAATTTTATCTCTTGGTTCACTAAAGTATTTAAAAGTCAAGTTAAATGGCTTGTGGCCAGTGGATGTAAAGATGATCCTGTGCTTTTTGTAACTGAAGCAGATTTTTTCACTTGCAGAATCACAGAATGAATTAGGTTGGAAAAGACCTTTGAGATCTTTGTGACCAATCTTTGACTTTGTTATGGCTCTCACTCTTAAAGTAAAAGTACTCAACACAACCTGGCATGACAAAGTCTTTGCTTTTTCCTTTTGCCATGAATCGGTTTAAATCAAACAAAAGAGGATGCATATGTAGCATTTATTTTTAATGTCTGAAATAACAATACTACACAATTTTATCGAGGGCATAAAGCAAAATATTAAATTAAGCATTGTGCGTTGGATGTGCACATATCATAGCACCAGATCAGATATCAGCCCACATACCAGCTCCCTGTCTCACCCCATGAGTTTGAGCACAGTTTTAGTAGAGTTAAGGACAGACTTCTCTGTCCTGCTGCTGATTCGCTGTCATCACCACTGGGGCAGCACCAGTGACACTAGTGACCATGCCAGGCACTCCCTGAAAAGGTCTTCTGCATCACAGAATCATTCCTCTAAGAACACTCCAGCATCTTTATTTCTGCCAAACCATAGGGATCAGAAGCTGGGTTCTGATTCACCCTTACACTAACAGAGTTCATCACGCAGAAGAGAGAATCAGCAGAGTACCTGAACAGGGTCAAATGTCTTAGAAAGCTGTCACTGAATTCATACCAGACCATACCCACAATCAAGCCATGGGGTTTTTTAAAGATGTAAAATGGCATCATATAATTCATTGCATCCCACCTATCTACCAGTTGGCCAGTGTCCCAAACATTTTCCAGAGCCCAAAAAGCATCCTCTGCTTGCTTCCAGAATGTGCCAGTATCCAAAATCTGTGAGGCAGTTACACAGAGCAACCCACTCACATATGTCAGCCTCTGTGCTCCCATCTTGGCTACTGGATTAGATGACAGTCTAGGCTGGGGATTTTTCCAAACTTTTTGATGGATGAAGCTTCACACCCTGGCCACTGTGACAGGATGCTGCCTCTTCTTCACTTCCAAGTGAGGTTTGCACTGAAGTTCAAAGAGAGAAGGGAACAGTTTAACAAAATGCTGTATTTTACAGAAATTTGACATTCTTTGGGATTGTGTGTTCTGATGGCCTGATTGTGTTATAGGAACTGAGTATTACTTACACACCTGCACTCATGCACAAGACAGTTAACTCTGATTTCTTAGACGTTCCATGAGTGGGATGCTACCAAGCTTCTACCAAGCCTACAGAAGCATCCTACTGACCTGGGTATCTCAGGAAGTTATAGTTACTCAAAGATAAGCTTTCATTCTTTTCAGGTAAAGAGTAATATTAATAATGTGACCTTTCTCAACTGCATTAGGTAGAATGTAGAGAAAATACAGAGTTTCGTTACGAAATAAAATTGAAGGGCACATCTGTGTGTGTGTAATTTTCCTCTAGTGTAGATAGATTATTCTAAATGTGTGTAGTATAGCAAGGGGTTTGTTTTGGGGCGTGAGGAGGGAGAACAGTCGGTACAGGTCAGTGTCAGTGCCAAAATAAATCATGTTGATTGGCTCACTTCTCCCAAGAAAAAAATGATTTAGTTGTTTCTATGGGAACCTCTGAAGTCTGCAACAGGAACCCATACCACTGCCAGTAGTAATTGTCATACCACCTACAATTTAGTTAACCAGCTATTAGTTTAGTTTCCTTTCTTTTTTTTTTTTTTTCTTTTTCACCTGCCTGCTCCATTTCAATCATGGGGTGGTTTACCTGGCACCAGGCCTGCTGGAGACAGATGGGAATCACCTGTCTAAAAGGGGGGAAAGGATTCTAGTCTGTGAGTTGGCCAGGCTGATTGACAGAGCTTTAAACTAGGTTTGAAGGGGAAAAGAGATAAGACCAAGCTTGCTAGAAATGAGCTAAGGGCAGCATGCCAGTGTTGGGGGTGAAATCGATAGCCCAGTTGAAGTGCATCTGCACCAATGCACGCATCATGGATAACAAACAGGAGGACCTGGAAGCCATCATGCATCAGGAAAGCTATGACATAGTCTCCATCACAGAAACTTGGGATGACTTGCATGACTGGAGTGTTGAAATGGATGGTATAAGCTCTTAGGAAAGGACAGGAGATGAAAGGGAGGTGGTGGGGTAGCTCTGTACAGTAGGGAGTGTTTCAACTCTATAGAGCTCAGTGACAGTGATGATAGAGTTGGGTGCCTATGGGTAAGAATCAGGGAGAAGGCTAGCAAGGCAGACACCCTGGTGGGAGTCTGTTGTAGACCACCCAACCAGGATAAAGAGGTGGCCGAACTATTCTATAAGTTGCTGGATAATGTTTCACAATCACTAGGCCTTGTTGTTGTGGGAGACTTTAACTTGCTAAATATCTGCTGGAAACTGAACACAGCAGAGAGGAGGCTGTCTAGGAAGTTCCTGGAATGTGTGGAAGATAAATTCCTGACACAGATGGTAAGGAAGCCTACCAGGGGCAGTACCCTGCTAGACCTGCTCTTTATGAACAGAGAAGGGCTGGTGGAAGATGTGATTGGCAGCTGTCTTGGGCATATCAACTACAAAATGATTTTCAGTTCTTGATGAAGTAAGGAAAGGGGTCAACAAAACATCTACCTTCGACTTTTGGAGGGCAGACTTTGGCCTGTTCAGAACACTAGTTCAGAGAGTCCTTTGGGAAACAACCCTTAAATACAAAGGGGTCCAGAAAGGCTGGACATACTTTAGGAAGGAAACATTAAAGGCAAAGGAGCAACCTGTCCCTATGTGCTGAAAGATGAGCCAGCAGGGAAGAAAAGCCTACCTGGCTAAATAGGGAGCTTTCACTGGAACTCAGGAAAAAGAAGGATTTATGACCTTTGGAAGGAGAGGCAGACAACTCAGGAAGACTACAAGGATGTCATTAGGTCACACAGAAAGAAAATTAGAAAGACAAAGACTCAGCTAAAACTGAATCTGGCCCCTGCTGTGAAAGATAATTAAAAGTGTTTTTATAAATACATTAACAACAAAAAGAGGGCCAAGGAAAATCTCCGTCCTTTTTTGGATGTGGAGCAAAACATTGTAGCCAAGGATGAGGAAAAGGCTGAGGTATTGAATGCCTTCTTTGCCTCAGTCT